>NW_028175348.1:0-185906 GCF_965226575.1 Pagrus pagrus
AATGAATTAAATTCCAGGTAAAAACTCCTTTGCCATGAAGAAGATCCAAATTCAACAAGTTCAGGCTAGTAAACCTGTTTGAAAGACCTTTTTTCAGTGAAATGCAGCTTAGTGCAAAAACAGGCTGCTCTCGCTCTGAAACGCTCATTTTTCACATAAGCCACTTTTCAGCCTTATAGGCGACTGTACAGTGCAAAAACAGCCTCCTCTCGCTCTGAAACGCTCATTTTTGACATAACCCACTTTTCAGCCTTAATGAATTAAATTCCAGGTAAAAACTCCTTTGCCATGAAGAAGATCCAAATTCAACAAGTTCAGGCTAGTAAACCTGTTTGAAAGACCTTTTTTCAGTGAAATGCAGCTTAGTGCAAAAACAGGCTGCTCCCGCTCTGAAACGCTCATTTTTCACATAAGCCACTTTTCAGCGCTAAAACAGCCTCCAATCGCTCTGAAACGCTCATTTTTGACATAAGCCACTTTTCACCTTTAATGAATGAAATTCCAGGTAAAAACTCCTTTGCCATGACGAAGATCCAAATTCATCCAGTTCAGGCTAGTAAACCTGGTTGAAAGACCTTTTTTCAGTGAAATGCAGCTTAGTGCCAAAACAGGCTGCTCTCGCTCTGAAACGCTCATTTTTCACATAAGCCACTTTTCAGCGCTAAAACAGCCTCCAATCGCTCTGAAACGCTCATTTTTGACATAAGCCACTTTTCACCTTTAATGAATGAAATTCCAGGTCAAAACTCCTTTGCCATGAAGAAGATCCAAATTCATCCAGTTCAGGCTAGTAAACCTGGTTGAAAGACCTTTTTTCAGTGAAATGCAGCTTAGTGCCAAAACAGGCTGCTCTCGCTCTGAAACGCTCATTTTTCACATAAGCCACTTTTCAGCCTTATAGGCGACTGTACAGTGCAAAAACAGCCTCCTCTCGCTCTGAAACGCTCATTTTTCACATAAGCCACTTTTCAGCCTTAGGCGACTGTACAGTGCTAAAACAGCCTCCTATCGCTCTGAAACGCTCATTTTGACATAACCCACTTTTCAGCCTTAATGAATGAAATTCCAGGTAAAAACTCCTTTGCCATGAAGAAGATCCAAATTCAACAAGTTCAGGCTAGTAAACCTGTTTGAAAGACCTTTTTTCAGTGAAATGCAGCTTAGTGCAAAAACAGGCTGCTCTCGCTCTGAAACGCTCATTTTTCACATAAGCCACTTTTCAGCCTTATAGGCGACTGTACAGTGCAAAAACAGCCTCCTCTCGCTCTGAAACGCTCATTTTTCACATAAGCCACTTTTCAGCCTTAGGCGACTGTACAGTGCTAAAACAGCCTCCTATCGCTCTGAAACGCTCATTTTTGACATAACCCACTTTTCAGCCTTAATGAATTAAATTCCAGGTAAAAACTCCTTTGCCATGAAGAAGATCCAAATTCAACAAGTTCAGGCTAGTAAACCTGTTTGAAAGACCTTTTTTCAGTGAAATGCAGCTTAGTGCAAAAACAGGCTGCTCCCGCTCTGAAACGCTCATTTTTCACATAAGCCACTTTTCAGCCTTAGGCGACTGTGCAGTGCTAAAACAGCCTCCTATCGCTCTGAAACGCTCATTTTTGACATAAGCCACTTTCACCCTTAATGAATGAAATTCCAGGTAAAAACTCCTTTGCCATGAAGAAGATCCAAATTCAACAAGTTCAGGCTAGTAAACCTGTTTGAAAGACCTTTTTTCAGTGAAATGCAGCTTAGTGCAAAAACAGGCTGCTCCCGCTCTGAAACGCTCATTTTTCACATAAGCCACTTTTCAGCCTTAGGCGACTGTACAGTGCTAAAACAGCCTCCTATCGCTCTGAAACGCTCATTTTTGACATAACCCACTTTTCAGCCTTAATGAATTAAATTCCAGGTAAAAACTCCTTTGCCATGAAGAAGATCCAAATTCAACAAGTTCAGGCTAGTAAACCTGTTTGAAAGACCTTTTTTCAGTGAAATGCAGCTTAGTGCAAAAACAGGCTGCTCTCGCTCTGAAACGCTCATTTTTCACATAAGCCACTTTTCAGCCTTAGGCGACTGTACAGTGCAAAAACAGGCTGCTCTCGCTCTGAAACGCTCATTTTTCACATAAGCCACTTTTCAGCGCTAAAACAGCCTCCAATCGCTCTGAAACGCTCATTTTTGACATAAGCCACTTTTCACCTTTAATGAATGAAATTCCAGGTAAAAACTCCTTTGCCATGAAGAAGATCCAAATTCATCCAGTTCAGGCTAGTAAACCTGGTTGAAAGACCTTTTTTCAGTGAAATGCAGCTTAGTGCAAAAACAGGCTGCTCTCGCTCTGAAACGCTCATTTTTCACATAAGCCACTTTTCAGCGCTAAAACAGCCTCCAATCGCTCTGAAACGCTCATTTTTGACATAAGCCACTTTTCACCTTAAATGAATGAAATTCCAGGTAAAAACTCCTTTGCCATGAAGAAGATCCAAATTCATCCTGTTCAGGCTAGTAAACCTGGTTGAAAGACCTTTTTTGAGTGAAATGCAGCTTAGTGCCAAAACAGGCTGCTCTCGCTCTGAAACGCTCATTTTTCACATAAGCCACTTTTCAGCCTTATAGGCGACTGTACAGTGCAAAAACAGCCTCCTCTCGCTCTGAAACGCTCATTTTTCACATAAGCCACTTTTCAGCCTTAGGCGACTGTACAGTGCTAAAACATCCTCCTATCGCTCTGAAACGCTCATTTTTGACATAACCCACTTTTCAGCCTTAATGAATTAAATTCCAGGTAAAAACTCCTTTGCCATGAAGAAGATCCAAATTCAACCAGTTCAGGCTAGTAAACCTGTTTGAAAGACCTTTTTTCAGTGAAATGCAGCTTAGTGCAAAAACAGGCTGCTCTCGCTCTGAAACGCTCATTTTTCACATAAGCCACTTTTCAGCCTTAGGAGACTGTACAGTGCTAAAACAGCCTCCTATCGCTCTGAAACGCTCATTTTTGACATAACCCACTTTTCAGCCTTAATGAATTAAATTCCAGGTAAAAACTCCTTTGCCATGAAGAAGATCCAAATTCAACCAGTTCAGGCTAGTAAACCTGTTTGAAAGACCTTTTTTCAGTGAAATGCAGCTTAGTGCAAAAACAGGCTGCTCTCGCTCTGAAACGCTCATTTTTCACATAAGCCACTTTTCAGCCTTAGGAGACTGTACAGTGCTAAAACAGCCTCCTATCGCTCTGAAACGCTCATTTTTGACATAAGCCACTTTTCAGCCTTATAGGCGACTGTACAGTGCAAAAACAGCCTCCTCTCGCTCTGAAACGCTCATTTTTCACATAAGCCACTTTTCAGCCTTAGGCGACTGTACAGTGCTAAAACAGCCTCCTATCGCTCTGAAACGCTCATTTTTGACATAACCCACTTTTCAGCCTTAATGAATTAAATTCCAGGTAAAAACTCCTTTGCCATGAAGAAGATCCAAATTCAACAAGTTCAGGCTAGTAAACCTGTTTGAAAGACCTTTTTTCAGTGAAATGCAGCTTAGTGCAAAAACAGGCTGCTCTCGCTCTGAAACGCTCATTTTTCACATAAGCCACTTTTCAGCCTTATAGGCGACTGTACAGTGCAAAAACAGCCTCCTCTCGCTCTGAAACGCTCATTTTTGACATAACCCACTTTTCAGCCTTAATGAATTAAATTCCAGGTAAAAACTCCTTTGCCATGAAGAAGATCCAAATTCAACAAGTTCAGGCTAGTAAACCTGTTTGAAAGACCTTTTTTCAGTGAAATGCAGCTTAGTGCAAAAACAGGCTGCTCCCGCTCTGAAACGCTCATTTTTCACATAAGCCACTTTTCAGCGCTAAAACAGCCTCCAATCGCTCTGAAACGCTCATTTTTGACATAAGCCACTTTTCACCTTTAATGAATGAAATTCCAGGTAAAAACTCCTTTGCCATGACGAAGATCCAAATTCATCCAGTTCAGGCTAGTAAACCTGGTTGAAAGACCTTTTTTCAGTGAAATGCAGCTTAGTGCCAAAACAGGCTGCTCTCGCTCTGAAACGCTCATTTTTCACATAAGCCACTTTTCAGCGCTAAAACAGCCTCCAATCGCTCTGAAACGCTCATTTTTGACATAAGCCACTTTTCACCTTTAATGAATGAAATTCCAGGTCAAAACTCCTTTGCCATGAAGAAGATCCAAATTCATCCAGTTCAGGCTAGTAAACCTGGTTGAAAGACCTTTTTTCAGTGAAATGCAGCTTAGTGCCAAAACAGGCTGCTCTCGCTCTGAAACGCTCATTTTTCACATAAGCCACTTTTCAGCCTTATAGGCGACTGTACAGTGCAAAAACAGCCTCCTCTCGCTCTGAAACGCTCATTTTTCACATAAGCCACTTTTCAGCCTTAGGCGACTGTACAGTGCTAAAACAGCCTCCTATCGCTCTGAAACGCTCATTTTTGACATAACCCACTTTTCAGCCTTAATGAATGAAATTCCAGGTAAAAACTCCTTTGCCATGAAGAAGATCCAAATTCAACAAGTTCAGGCTAGTAAACCTGTTTGAAAGACCTTTTTTCAGTGAAATGCAGCTTAGTGCAAAAACAGGCTGCTCTCGCTCTGAAACGCTCATTTTTCACATAAGCCACTTTTCAGCGCTAAAACAGCCTCCAATCGCTCTGAAACGCTCATTTTTGACATAAGCCACTTTTCAGCCTTAGGCGACTGTACAGTGCTAAAACAGCCTCCTATCGCTCTGAAACGCCCATTTTTGACATAACCCACTTTTCAGCCTTAATGAATTAAATTCCAGGTAAAAACTCCTTTGCCATGAAGAAGATCCAAATTCAACAAGTTCAGGCTAGTAAACCTGTTTGAAAGACCTTTTTTCAGTGAAATGCAGCTTAGTGCAAAAACAGGCTGCTCCCGCTCTGAAACGCTCATTTTTCACATAAGCCACTTTTCAGCCTTAGGCGACTGTGCAGTGCTAAAACAGCCTCCTATCGCTCTGAAACGCTCATTTTTGACATAAGCCACTTTTCACCCTTAATGAATGAAATTCCAGGTAAAAACTCCTTTGCCGTGAAGAAGATCCAAATTCAACCAGTTCAGGCTAGTAAACCTGTTTGAAAGACCTTTTTTCAGTGAAATGCAGCTTAGTGCAAAAACAGGCTGCTCTCGCTCTGAAACGCTCATTTTTCACATAAGCCACTTTTCAGCGCTAAAACAGCCTCCAATCGCTCTGAAACGCTCATTTTTGACATAAGCCACTTTTCACCTTTAATGAATGAAATTCCAGGTAAAAACTCCTTTGCCATGAAGAAGATCCAAATTCATCCAGTTCAGGCTAGTAAACCTGGTTGAAAGACCTTTTTTCAGTGAAATGCAGCTTAGTGCAAAAACAGGCTGCTCTCGCTCTGAAACGCTCATTTTTCACATAAGCCACTTTTCAGCGCTAAAACAGCCTCCAATCGCTCTGAAACGCTCATTTTTGACATAAGCCACTTTTCACCTTTAATGAATGAAATTCCAGGTAAAAACTCCTTTGCCATGAATAAGATCCAAATTCAACCAGTTCAGGCTAGTAAACCTGTTTGAAAGACCTTTTTTCAGTGAAATGCAGCTTAGTGCAAAAACAGGCTGCTCTCGCTCTGAAACGCTCATTTTTCACATAAGCCACTTTTCAGCCTTAGGCGACTGTACAGTGCTAAAACAGCCTCCTATCGCTCTGAAACGCTCATTTTTGACATAACCCACTTTTCAGCCTTAATGAATTAAATTCCAGGTAAAAACTCCTTTGCCATGAAGAAGATCCAAATTCAACAAGTTCAGGCTAGTAAACCTGTTTGAAAGACCTTTTTTCAGTGAAATGCAGCTTAGTGCAAAAACAGGCTGCTCTCGCTCTGAAACGCTCATTTTTCACATAAGCCACTTTTCAGCCTTAGGCGACTGTGCAGTGCTAAAACAGCCTCCTATCGCTCTGAAACGCTCATTTTTGACATAAGCCACTTTTCACCCTTAATGAATGAAATTCCAGGTAAAAACTCCTTTGCCGTGAAGAAGATCCAAATTCAACCAGTTCAGGCTAGTAAACCTGTTTGAAAGACCTTTTTTCAGTGAAATGCAGCTTACTGCAAAAACAGGCTGCTCTCGCTCTGAAACGCTCATTTTTCACATAAGCCACTTTTCAGCCTTAGGCGACTGTACAGTGCAAAAACAGGCTGCTCTCGCTCTGAAACGCTCATTTTTCACATAAGCCACTTTTCAGCGTTAAAACAGCCTCCAATCGCTCTGAAACGCTCATTTTTGACATAAGCCACTTTTCACCTTTAATGAATGAAATTCCAGGTAAAAACTCCTTTGCCATGAAGAAGATCCAAATTCATCCAGTTCAGGCTAGTAAACCTGGTTGAAAGACCTTTTTTCAGTGAAATGCAGCTTAGTGCAAAAACAGGCTGCTCTCGCTCTGAAACGCTCATTTTTCACATAAGCCACTTTTCAGCGCTAAAACAGCCTCCAATCGCTCTGAAACGCTCATTTTTGACATAAGCCACTTTTCACCTTAAATGAATGAAATTCCAGGTAAAAACTCCTTTGCCATGAAGAAGATCCAAATTCATCCAGTTCAGGCTAGTAAACCTGGTTGAAAGACCTTTTTTCAGTGAAATGCAGCTTAGTGCAAAAACAGGCTGCTCTCGCTCTGAAACGCTCATTTTTCACATAAGCCACTTTTCAGCCTTAGGCGACTGTACAGTGCTAAAACAGCCTCCAATCGCTCTGAAACGCTCATTTTTGACATAAGCCACTTTTCACCTTTAATGAATGAAATTCCAGGTAAAAACTCCTTTGCCATGAAGAAGATCCAAATTCAACCAGTTCAGGCTAGTAAACCTGTTTGAAAGACCTTTTTTCAGTGAAATGCAGCTTAGTGCAAAAACAGGCTGCTCTCGCTCTGAAACGCTCATTTTTCACATAAGCCACTTTTCAGCCTTAGGCGACTGTACAGTGCTAAAACAGCCTCCTATCGCTCTGAAACGCTCATTTTTGACATAACCCACTTTTCAGCCTTAATGAATTAAATTCCAGGTAAAAACTCCTTTGCCATGAAGAAGATCCAAATTCAACAAGTTCAGGCTAGTAAACCTGTTTGAAAGACCTTTTTTCAGTGAAATGCAGCTTAGTGCAAAAACAGGCTGCTCTCGCTCTGAAACGCTCATTTTTCACATAAGCCACTTTTCAGCCTTAGGCGACTGTACAGTGCAAAAACAGGCTGCTCTCGCTCTGAAACGCTCATTTTTCACATAAGCCACTTTTCAGCGCTAAAACAGCCTCCAATCGCTCTGAAACGCTCATTTTTGACATAAGCCACTTTTCACCTTTAATGAATGAAATTCCAGGTAAAAACTCCTTTGCCATGAAGAAGATCCAAATTCAACCAGTTCATGCTAGTAAACCTGGTTGAAAGACCTTTTTTGAGTGAAATGCAGCTTAGTGCCAAAACAGGCTGCTCTCGCTCTGAAACGCTCATTTTTCACATAAGCCACTTTTCAGCCTTATAGGCGACTGTACAGTGCAAAAACAGCCTCCTCTCGCTCTGAAACGCTCATTTTTCACATAAGCCACTTTTCAGCCTTAGGCGACTGTACAGTGCTAAAACATCCTCCTATCGCTCTGAAACGCTCATTTTTGACATAACCCACTTTTCAGCCTTAATGAATTAAATTCCAGGTAAAAACTCCTTTGCCATGAAGAAGATCCAAATTCAACCAGTTCAGGCTAGTAAACCTGTTTGAAAGACCTTTTTTCAGTGAAATGCAGCTTAGTGCAAAAACAGGCTGCTCTCGCTCTGAAACGCTCATTTTTCACATAAGCCACTTTTCAGCCTTAGGAGACTGTACAGTGCTAAAACAGCCTCCTATCGCTCTGAAACGCTCATTTTTGACATAACCCACTTTTCAGCCTTAATGAATTAAATTCCAGGTAAAAACTCCTTTGCCATGAAGAAGATCCAAATTCAACCAGTTCAGGCTAGTAAACCTGTTTGAAAGACCTTTTTTCAGTGAAATGCAGCTTAGTGCAAAAACAGGCTGCTCTCGCTCTGAAACGCTCATTTTTCACATAAGCCACTTTTCAGCCTTAGGAGACTGTACAGTGCTAAAACAGCCTCCTATCGCTCTGAAACGCTCATTTTTGACATAAGCCACTTTTCAGCCTTATAGGCGACTGTACAGTGCAAAAACAGCCTCCTCTCGCTCTGAAACGCTCATTTTTCACATAAGCCACTTTTCAGCCTTAGGCGACTGTACAGTGCTAAAACAGCCTCCTATCGCTCTGAAACGCTCATTTTTGACATAACCCACTTTTCAGCCTTAATGAATTAAATTCCAGGTAAAAACTCCTTTGCCATGAAGAAGATCCAAATTCAACAAGTTCAGGCTAGTAAACCTGTTTGAAAGACCTTTTTTCAGTGAAATGCAGCTTAGTGCAAAAACAGGCTGCTCTCGCTCTGAAACGCTCATTTTTCACATAAGCCACTTTTCAGCCTTATAGGCGACTGTACAGTGCAAAAACAGCCTCCTCTCGCTCTGAAACGCTCATTTTTGACATAACCCACTTTTCAGCCTTAATGAATTAAATTCCAGGTAAAAACTCCTTTGCCATGAAGAAGATCCAAATTCAACAAGTTCAGGCTAGTAAACCTGTTTGAAAGACCTTTTTTCAGTGAAATGCAGCTTAGTGCAAAAACAGGCTGCTCCCGCTCTGAAACGCTCATTTTTCACATAAGCCACTTTTCAGCGCTAAAACAGCCTCCAATCGCTCTGAAACGCTCATTTTTGACATAAGCCACTTTTCACCTTTAATGAATGAAATTCCAGGTAAAAACTCCTTTGCCATGACGAAGATCCAAATTCATCCAGTTCAGGCTAGTAAACCTGGTTGAAAGACCTTTTTTCAGTGAAATGCAGCTTAGTGCCAAAACAGGCTGCTCTCGCTCTGAAACGCTCATTTTTCACATAAGCCACTTTTCAGCGCTAAAACAGCCTCCAATCGCTCTGAAACGCTCATTTTTGACATAAGCCACTTTTCACCTTTAATGAATGAAATTCCAGGTCAAAACTCCTTTGCCATGAAGAAGATCCAAATTCATCCAGTTCAGGCTAGTAAACCTGGTTGAAAGACCTTTTTTCAGTGAAATGCAGCTTAGTGCCAAAACAGGCTGCTCTCGCTCTGAAACGCTCATTTTTCACATAAGCCACTTTTCAGCCTTATAGGCGACTGTACAGTGCAAAAACAGCCTCCTCTCGCTCTGAAACGCTCATTTTTCACATAAGCCACTTTTCAGCCTTAGGCGACTGTACAGTGCTAAAACAGCCTCCTATCGCTCTGAAACGCTCATTTTTGACATAACCCACTTTTCAGCCTTAATGAATGAAATTCCAGGTAAAAACTCCTTTGCCATGAAGAAGATCCAAATTCAACAAGTTCAGGCTAGTAAACCTGTTTGAAAGACCTTTTTTCAGTGAAATGCAGCTTAGTGCAAAAACAGGCTGCTCTCGCTCTGAAACGCTCATTTTTCACATAAGCCACTTTTCAGCGCTAAAACAGCCTCCAATCGCTCTGAAACGCTCATTTTTGACATAAGCCACTTTTCAGCCTTAGGCGACTGTACAGTGCTAAAACAGCCTCCTATCGCTCTGAAACGCCCATTTTTGACATAACCCACTTTTCAGCCTTAATGAATTAAATTCCAGGTAAAAACTCCTTTGCCATGAAGAAGATCCAAATTCAACAAGTTCAGGCTAGTAAACCTGTTTGAAAGACCTTTTTTCAGTGAAATGCAGCTTAGTGCAAAAACAGGCTGCTCCCGCTCTGAAACGCTCATTTTTCACATAAGCCACTTTTCAGCCTTAGGCGACTGTGCAGTGCTAAAACAGCCTCCTATCGCTCTGAAACGCTCATTTTTGACATAAGCCACTTTTCACCCTTAATGAATGAAATTCCAGGTAAAAACTCCTTTGCCGTGAAGAAGATCCAAATTCAACCAGTTCAGGCTAGTAAACCTGTTTGAAAGACCTTTTTTCAGTGAAATGCAGCTTAGTGCAAAAACAGGCTGCTCTCGCTCTGAAACGCTCATTTTTCACATAAGCCACTTTTCAGCGCTAAAACAGCCTCCAATCGCTCTGAAACGCTCATTTTTGACATAAGCCACTTTTCACCTTTAATGAATGAAATTCCAGGTAAAAACTCCTTTGCCATGAAGAAGATCCAAATTCATCCAGTTCAGGCTAGTAAACCTGGTTGAAAGACCTTTTTTCAGTGAAATGCAGCTTAGTGCAAAAACAGGCTGCTCTCGCTCTGAAACGCTCATTTTTCACATAAGCCACTTTTCAGCGCTAAAACAGCCTCCAATCGCTCTGAAACGCTCATTTTTGACATAAGCCACTTTTCACCTTTAATGAATGAAATTCCAGGTAAAAACTCCTTTGCCATGAATAAGATCCAAATTCAACCAGTTCAGGCTAGTAAACCTGTTTGAAAGACCTTTTTTCAGTGAAATGCAGCTTAGTGCAAAAACAGGCTGCTCTCGCTCTGAAACGCTCATTTTTCACATAAGCCACTTTTCAGCCTTAGGCGACTGTGCAGTGCTAAAACAGCCTCCTATCGCTCTGAAACGCTCATTTTTGACATAAGCCACTTTTCACCCTTAATGAATGAAATTCCAGGTAAAAACTCCTTTGCCGTGAAGAAGATCCAAATTCAACCAGTTCAGGCTAGTAAACCTGTTTGAAAGACCTTTTTTCAGTGAAATGCAGCTTACTGCAAAAACAGGCTGCTCTCGCTCTGAAACGCTCATTTTTCACATAAGCCACTTTTCAGCCTTAGGCGACTGTACAGTGCAAAAACAGGCTGCTCTCGCTCTGAAACGCTCATTTTTCACATAAGCCACTTTTCAGCGTTAAAACAGCCTCCAATCGCTCTGAAACGCTCATTTTTGACATAAGCCACTTTTCACCTTTAATGAATGAAATTCCAGGTAAAAACTCCTTTGCCATGAAGAAGATCCAAATTCATCCAGTTCAGGCTAGTAAACCTGGTTGAAAGACCTTTTTTCAGTGAAATGCAGCTTAGTGCAAAAACAGGCTGCTCTCGCTCTGAAACGCTCATTTTTCACATAAGCCACTTTTCAGCGCTAAAACAGCCTCCAATCGCTCTGAAACGCTCATTTTTGACATAAGCCACTTTTCACCTTAAATGAATGAAATTCCAGGTAAAAACTCCTTTGCCATGAAGAAGATCCAAATTCATCCAGTTCAGGCTAGTAAACCTGGTTGAAAGACCTTTTTTCAGTGAAATGCAGCTTAGTGCAAAAACAGGCTGCTCTCGCTCTGAAACGCTCATTTTTCACATAAGCCACTTTTCAGCCTTAGGCGACTGTACAGTGCTAAAACAGCCTCCAATCGCTCTGAAACGCTCATTTTTGACATAAGCCACTTTTCACCTTTAATGAATGAAATTCCAGGTAAAAACTCCTTTGCCATGAAGAAGATCCAAATTCAACCAGTTCAGGCTAGTAAACCTGTTTGAAAGACCTTTTTTCAGTGAAATGCAGCTTAGTGCAAAAACAGGCTGCTCTCGCTCTGAAACGCTCATTTTTCACATAAGCCACTTTTCAGCCTTATAGGCGACTGTACAGTGCAAAAACAGCCTCCTCTCGCTCTGAAACGCTCATTTTTCACATAAGCCACTTTTCAGCCTTAGGCGACTGTACAGTGCTAAAACAGCCTCCTATCGCTCTGAAACGCTCATTTTTGACATAACCCACTTTTCAGCCTTAATGAATTAAATTCCAGGTAAAAACTCCTTTGCCATGAAGAAGATCCAAATTCAACAAGTTCAGGCTAGTAAACCTGTTTGAAAGACCTTTTTTCAGTGAAATGCAGCTTAGTGCAAAAACAGGCTGCTCTCGCTCTGAAACGCTCATTTTTCACATAAGCCACTTTTCAGCCTTAGGCGACTGTACAGTGCTAAAACAGCCTCCTATCGCTCTGAAACGCTCATTTTTGACATAACCCACTTTTCAGCCTTAATGAATTAAATTCCAGGTAAAAACTCCTTTGCCATGAAGAAGATCCAAATTCAACAAGTTCAGGCTAGTAAACCTGTTTGAAAGACCTTTTTTCAGTGAAATGCAGCTTAGTGCAAAAACAGGCTGCTCTCGCTCTGAAACGCTCATTTTTCACATAAGCCACTTTTCAGCCTTATAGGCGACTGTACAGTGCAAAAACAGCCTCCTCTCGCTCTGAAACGCTCATTTTTCACATAAGCCACTTTTCAGCCTTAGGCGACTGTGCAGTGCTAAAACAGCCTCCTATCGCTCTGAAACGCTCATTTTTGACATAAGCCACTTTTCACCTTTAATGAATGAAATTCCAGGTAAAAACTCCTTTGCCATGACGAAGATCCAAATTCATCCAGTTCAGGCTAGTAAACCTGGTTGAAAGACCTTTTTTCAGTGAAATGCAGCTTAGTGCCAAAACAGGCTGCTCTCGCTCTGAAACGCTCATTTTTCACATAAGCCACTTTTCAGCGCTAAAACAGCCTCCAATCGCTCTGAAACGCTCATTTTTGACATAAGCCACTTTTCACCTTTAATGAATGAAATTCCAGGTAAAAACTCCTTTGCCATGAAGAAGATCCAAATTCATCCAGTTCAGGCTAGTAAACCTGGTTGAAAGACCTTTTTTCAGTGAAATGCAGCTTAGTGCCAAAACAGGCTGCTCTCGCTCTGAAACGCTCATTTTTCACATAAGCCACTTTTCAGCCTTATAGGCGACTGTACAGTGCAAAAACAGCCTCCTCTCGCTCTGAAACGCTCATTTTTCACATAAGCCACTTTTCAGCCTTAGGCGACTGTACAGTGCTAAAACAGCCTCCTATCGCTCTGAAACGCTCATTTTTGACATAACCCACTTTTCAGCCTTAATGAATGAAATTCCAGGTAAAAACTCCTTTGCCATGAAGAAGATCCAAATTCAACCAGTTCAGGCTAGTAAACCTGTTTGAAAGACCTTTTTTCAGTGAAATGCAGCTTAGTGCAAAAACAGGCTGCTCTCGCTCTGAAACGCTCATTTTTCACATAAGCCACTTTTCAGCCTTAGGCGACTGTACAGTGCAAAAACAGGCTGCTCTCGCTCTGAAACGCTCATTTTTCACATAAGCCACTTTTCAGCGCTAAAACAGCCTCCAATCGCTCTGAAACGCTCATTTTTGACATAAGCCACTTTTCACCTTTAATGAATGAAATTCCAGGTAAAAACTCCTTTGCCATGAAGAAGATCCAAATTCATCCAGTTCAGGCTAGTAAACCTGGTTGAAAGACCTTTTTTCAGTGAAATGCAGCTTAGTGCAAAAACAGGCTGCTCTCGCTCTGAAACGCTCATTTTTCACATAAGCCACTTTTCAGCGCTAAAACAGCCTCCAATCGCTCTGAAACGCTCATTTTTGACATAAGCCACTTTTCACCTTTAATGAATGAAATTCCAGGTAAAAACTCCTTTGCCATGAATAAGATCCAAATTCAACCAGTTCAGGCTAGTAAACCTGTTTGAAAGACCTTTTTTCAGTGAAATGCAGCTTAGTGCAAAAACAGGCTGCTCTCGCTCTGAAACGCTCATTTTTCACATAAGCCACTTTTCAGCCTTAGGCGACTGTACAGTGCTAAAACAGCCTCCTATCGCTCTGAAACGCTCATTTTTGACATAACCCACTTTTCAGCCTTAATGAATTAAATTCCAGGTAAAAACTCCTTTGCCATGAAGAAGATCCAAATTCAACAAGTTCAGGCTAGTAAACCTGTTTGAAAGACCTTTTTTCAGTGAAATGCAGCTTAGTGCAAAAACAGGCTGCTCCCGCTCTGAAACGCTCATTTTTCACATAAGCCACTTTTCAGCGCTAAAACAGCCTCCAATCGCTCTGAAACGCTCATTTTTGACATAAGCCACTTTTCACCTTTAATGAATGAAATTCCAGGTAAAAACTCCTTTGCCATGACGAAGATCCAAATTCATCCAGTTCAGGCTAGTAAACCTGGTTGAAAGACCTTTTTTCAGTGAAATGCAGCTTAGTGCCAAAACAGGCTGCTCTCGCTCTGAAACGCTCATTTTTCACATAAGCCACTTTTCAGCGCTAAAACAGCCTCCAATCGCTCTGAAACGCTCATTTTTGACATAAGCCACTTTTCACCTTTAATGAATGAAATTCCAGGTCAAAACTCCTTTGCCATGAAGAAGATCCAAATTCATCCAGTTCAGGCTAGTAAACCTGGTTGAAAGACCTTTTTTCAGTGAAATGCAGCTTAGTGCCAAAACAGGCTGCTCTCGCTCTGAAACGCTCATTTTTCACATAAGCCACTTTTCAGCCTTATAGGCGACTGTACAGTGCAAAAACAGCCTCCTCTCGCTCTGAAACGCTCATTTTTCACATAAGCCACTTTTCAGCCTTAGGCGACTGTACAGTGCTAAAACAGCCTCCTATCGCTCTGAAACGCTCATTTTTGACATAAGCCACTTTTCAGCCTTAGGCGACTGTACAGTGCTAAAACAGCCTCCTATCGCTCTGAAACGCCCATTTTTGACATAACCCACTTTTCAGCCTTAATGAATTAAATTCCAGGTAAAAACTCCTTTGCCATGAAGAAGATCCAAATTCAACAAGTTCAGGCTAGTAAACCTGTTTGAAAGACCTTTTTTCAGTGAAATGCAGCTTAGTGCAAAAACAGGCTGCTCCCGCTCTGAAACGCTCATTTTTCACATAAGCCACTTTTCAGCCTTAGGCGACTGTGCAGTGCTAAAACAGCCTCCTATCGCTCTGAAACGCTCATTTTTGACATAAGCCACTTTTCACCCTTAATGAATGAAATTCCAGGTAAAAACTCCTTTGCCGTGAAGAAGATCCAAATTCAACCAGTTCAGGCTAGTAAACCTGTTTGAAAGACCTTTTTTCAGTGAAATGCAGCTTAGTGCAAAAACAGGCTGCTCTCGCTCTGAAACGCTCATTTTTCACATAAGCCACTTTTCAGCCTTAGGCGACTGTACAGTGCAAAAACAGGCTGCTCTCGCTCTGAAACGCTCATTTTTCACATAAGCCACTTTTCAGCGCTAAAACAGCCTCCAATCGCTCTGAAACGCTCATTTTTGACATAAGCCACTTTTCACCTTTAATGAATGAAATTCCAGGTAAAAACTCCTTTGCCATGAAGAAGATCCAAATTCATCCAGTTCAGGCTAGTAAACCTGGTTGAAAGACCTTTTTTCAGTGAAATGCAGCTTAGTGCAAAAACAGGCTGCTCTCGCTCTGAAACGCTCATTTTTCACATAAGCCACTTTTCAGCGCTAAAACAGCCTCCAATCGCTCTGAAACGCTCATTTTTGACATAAGCCACTTTTCACCTTTAATGAATGAAATTCCAGGTAAAAACTCCTTTGCCATGAATAAGATCCAAATTCAACCAGTTCAGGCTAGTAAACCTGTTTGAAAGACCTTTTTTCAGTGAAATGCAGCTTAGTGCAAAAACAGGCTGCTCTCGCTCTGAAACGCTCATTTTTCACATAAGCCACTTTTCAGCCTTAGGCGACTGTGCAGTGCTAAAACAGCCTCCTATCGCTCTGAAACGCTCATTTTTGACATAAGCCACTTTTCACCCTTAATGAATGAAATTCCAGGTAAAAACTCCTTTGCCGTGAAGAAGATCCAAATTCAACCAGTTCAGGCTAGTAAACCTGTTTGAAAGACCTTTTTTCAGTGAAATGCAGCTTACTGCAAAAACAGGCTGCTCTCGCTCTGAAACGCTCATTTTTCACATAAGCCACTTTTCAGCCTTAGGCGACTGTACAGTGCAAAAACAGGCTGCTCTCGCTCTGAAACGCTCATTTTTCACATAAGCCACTTTTCAGCGTTAAAACAGCCTCCAATCGCTCTGAAACGCTCATTTTTGACATAAGCCACTTTTCACCTTTAATGAATGAAATTCCAGGTAAAAACTCCTTTGCCATGAAGAAGATCCAAATTCATCCAGTTCAGGCTAGTAAACCTGGTTGAAAGACCTTTTTTCAGTGAAATGCAGCTTAGTGCAAAAACAGGCTGCTCTCGCTCTGAAACGCTCATTTTTCACATAAGCCACTTTTCAGCGCTAAAACAGCCTCCAATCGCTCTGAAACGCTCATTTTTGACATAAGCCACTTTTCACCTTAAATGAATGAAATTCCAGGTAAAAACTCCTTTGCCATGAAGAAGATCCAAATTCATCCAGTTCAGGCTAGTAAACCTGGTTGAAAGACCTTTTTTCAGTGAAATGCAGCTTAGTGCAAAAACAGGCTGCTCTCGCTCTGAAACGCTCATTTTTCACATAAGCCACTTTTCAGCCTTAGGCGACTGTACAGTGCTAAAACAGCCTCCAATCGCTCTGAAACGCTCATTTTTGACATAAGCCACTTTTCACCTTTAATGAATGAAATTCCAGGTAAAAACTCCTTTGCCATGAAGAAGATCCAAATTCAACCAGTTCAGGCTAGTAAACCTGTTTGAAAGACCTTTTTTCAGTGAAATGCAGCTTAGTGCAAAAACAGGCTGCTCTCGCTCTGAAACGCTCATTTTTCACATAAGCCACTTTTCAGCGCTAAAACAGCCTCCAATCGCTCTGAAACGCTCATTTTTCACATAAGCCACTTTTCACCTTTAATGAATGAAATTCCAGGTAAAAACTCCTTTGCCATGAAGAAGATCCAAATTCAACCAGTTCAGGCTAGTAAACCTGTTTGAAAGACCTTTTTTCAGTGAAATGCAGCTTAGTGCAAAAACAGGCTGCTCTCGCTCTGAAACGCTCATTTTTCACATAAGCCACTTTTCAGCGCTAAAACAGCCTCCAATCGCTCTGAAACGCTCATTTTTGACATAAGCCACTTTTCACCTTAAATGAATGAAATTCCAGGTAAAAACTCCTTTGCCATGAAGAAGATCCAAATTCATCCAGTTCAGGCTAGTAAACCTGGTTGAAAGACCTTTTTTCAGTGAAATGCAGCTTAGTGCAAAAACAGGCTGCTCTCGCTCTGAAACGCTCATTTTTCACATAAGCCACTTTTCAGCCTTAGGCGACTGTACAGTGCTAAAACAGCCTCCAATCGCTCTGAAACGCTCATTTTTGACATAAGCCACTTTTCACCTTTAATGAATGAAATTCCAGGTAAAAACTCCTTTGCCATGAAGAAGATCCAAATTCAACCAGTTCAGGCTAGTAAACCTGTTTGAAAGACCTTTTTTCAGTGAAATGCAGCTTAGTGCAAAAACAGGCTGCTCTCGCTCTGAAACGCTCATTTTTCACATAAGCCACTTTTCAGCCTTATAGGCGACTGTACAGTGCAAAAACAGCCTCCTCTCGCTCTGAAACGCTCATTTTTCACATAAGCCACTTTTCAGCCTTAGGCGACTGTACAGTGCTAAAACAGCCTCCTATCGCTCTGAAACGCTCATTTTTGACATAACCCACTTTTCAGCCTTAATGAATTAAATTCCAGGTAAAAACTCCTTTGCCATGAAGAAGATCCAAATTCAACAAGTTCAGGCTAGTAAACCTGTTTGAAAGACCTTTTTTCAGTGAAATGCAGCTTAGTGCAAAAACAGGCTGCTCTCGCTCTGAAACGCTCATTTTTCACATAAGCCACTTTTCAGCCTTAGGCGACTGTACAGTGCTAAAACAGCCTCCTATCGCTCTGAAACGCTCATTTTTGACATAACCCACTTTTCAGCCTTAATGAATTAAATTCCAGGTAAAAACTCCTTTGCCGTGAAGAAGATCCAAATTCAACAAGTTCAGGCTAGTAAACCTGTTTGAAAGACCTTTTTTCAGTGAAATGCAGCTTAGTGCAAAAACAGGCTGCTCTCGCTCTGAAACGCTCATTTTTCACATAAGCCACTTTTCAGCCTTAGGCGACTGTGCAGTGCTAAAACAGCCTCCTATCGCTCTGAAACGCTCATTTTTGACATAAGCCACTTTTCACCCTTAATGAATGAAATTCCAGGTAAAAACTCCTTTGCCGTGAAGAAGATCCAAATTCAACCAGTTCAGGCTAGTAAACCTGTTTGAAAGACCTTTTTTCAGTGAAATGCAGCTTACTGCAAAAACAGGCTGCTCTCGCTCTGAAACGCTCATTTCTCACATAAGCCACTTTTCAGCCTTAGGCGACTGTACAGTGCAAAAACAGGCTGCTCTCGCTCTGAAACGCTCATTTTTCACATAAGCCACTTTTCAGCGTTAAAACAGCCTCCAATCGCTCTGAAACGCTCATTTTTGACATAAGCCACTTTTCACCTTTAATGAATGAAATTCCAGGTAAAAACTCCTTTGCCATGAAGAAGATCCAAATTCATCCAGTTCAGGCTAGTAAACCTGGTTGAAAGACCTTTTTTCAGTGAAATGCAGCTTAGTGCAAAAACAGGCTGCTCTCGCTCTGAAACGCTCATTTTTCACATAAGCCACTTTTCAGCGCTAAAACAGCCTCCAATCGCTCTGAAACGCTCATTTTTGACATAAGCCACTTTTCACCTTAAATGAATGAAATTCCAGGTAAAAACTCCTTTGCCATGAAGAAGATCCAAATTCATCCAGTTCAGGCTAGTAAACCTGGTTGAAAGACCTTTTTTCAGTGAAATGCAGCTTAGTGCAAAAACAGGCTGCTCTCGCTCTGAAACGCTCATTTTTCACATAAGCCACTTTTCAGCCTTAGGCGACTGTACAGTGCTAAAACAGCCTCCAATCGCTCTGAAACGCTCATTTTTGACATAAGCCACTTTTCACCTTTAATGAATGAAATTCCAGGTAAAAACTCCTTTGCCATGAAGAAGATCCAAATTCAACCAGTTCAGGCTAGTAAACCTGTTTGAAAGACCTTTTTTCAGTGAAATGCAGCTTAGTGCAAAAACAGGCTGCTCTCGCTCTGAAACGCTCATTTTTCACATAAGCCACTTTTCAGCCTTATAGGCGACTGTACAGTGCAAAAACAGCCTCCTCTCGCTCTGAAACGCTCATTTTTCACATAAGCCACTTTTCAGCCTTAGGCGACTGTACAGTGCTAAAACAGCCTCCTATCGCTCTGAAACGCTCATTTTTGACATAACCCACTTTTCAGCCTTAATGAATTAAATTCCAGGTAAAAACTCCTTTGCCATGAAGAAGATCCAAATTCAACAAGTTCAGGCTAGTAAACCTGTTTGAAAGACCTTTTTTCAGTGAAATGCAGCTTAGTGCAAAAACAGGCTGCTCTCGCTCTGAAACGCTCATTTTTCACATAAGCCACTTTTCAGCCTTAGGCGACTGTGCAGTGCTAAAACAGCCTCCTATCGCTCTGAAACGCTCATTTTTGACATAAGCCACTTTTCACCTTTAATGAATGAAATTCCAGGTAAAAACTCCTTTGCCATGACGAAGATCCAAATTCATCCAGTTCAGGCTAGTAAACCTGGTTGAAAGACCTTTTTTCAGTGAAATGCAGCTTAGTGCCAAAACAGGCTGCTCTCGCTCTGAAACGCTCATTTTTCACATAAGCCACTTTTCAGCGCTAAAACAGCCTCCAATCGCTCTGAAACGCTCATTTTTGACATAAGCCACTTTTCACCTTTAATGAATGAAATTCCAGGTCAAAACTCCTTTGCCATGAAGAAGATCCAAATTCATCCAGTTCAGGCTAGTAAACCTGGTTGAAAGACCTTTTTTCAGTGAAATGCAGCTTAGTGCCAAAACAGGCTGCTCTCGCTCTGAAACGCTCATTTTTCACATAAGCCACTTTTCAGCCTTATAGGCGACTGTACAGTGCAAAAACAGCCTCCTCTCGCTCTGAAACGCTCATTTTTCACATAAGCCACTTTTCAGCCTTAGGCGACTGTACAGTGCTAAAACAGCCTCCTATCGCTCTGAAACGCTCATTTTTGACATAACCCACTTTTCAGCCTTAATGAATGAAATTCCAGGTAAAAACTCCTTTGCCATGAAGAAGATCCAAATTCATCCAGTTCAGGCTAGTAAACCTGGTTGAAAGACCTTTTTTCAGTGAAATGCAGCTTAGTGCAAAAACAGGCTGCTCTCGCTCTGAAACGCTCATTTTTCACATAAGCCACTTTTCAGCGCTAAAACAGCCTCCAATCGCTCTGAAACGCTCATTTTTGACATAAGCCACTTTTCACCTTTAATGAATGAAATTCCAGGTAAAAACTCCTTTGCCATTAAGAAGATCCAAATTCAACCAGTTCAGGCTAGTAAACCTGTTTGAAAGACCTTTTTTCAGTGAAATGCAGCTTAGTGCAAAAACAGCCTGCTCTCGCTCTGAAACGCTCATTTTTCACATAAGCCACTTTTCACCTTTAATGAATGAAATTCCAGGTAAAAACTCCTTTGCCATGAAGAAGATCCAAATTCATCCAGTTCAGGCTAGTAAACCTGGTTGAAAGACCTTTTTTCAGTGAAATGCAGCTTAGTGCAAAAACAGGCTGCTCCCGCTCTGAAACGCTCATTTTTCACATAAGCCACTTTTCAGCGCTAAAACAGCCTCCAATCGCTCTGAAACGCTCATTTTTGACATAAGCCACTTTTCACCTTTAATGAATGAAATTCCAGGTAAAAACTCCTTTGCCATTAAGAAGATCCAAATTCAACCAGTTCAGGCTAGCAAACCTGTTTGAAAGACCTTTTTTCAGTGAAATGCAGCTTAGTGCAAAAACAGGCTGCTCTCGCTCTGAAACGCTCATTTTTCACATAAGCCACTTTTCAGCGCTAAAACAGCCTCCAATCGCTCTGAAACGCTCATTTTTGACATAAGCCACTTTTCATCTTTAATGAATGAAATTCCAGGTCAAAACTCCTTTGCCATGAAGAAGATCCAAATTCATCCAGTTCAGGCTAGTAAACCTGGTTGAAAGACCTTTTTTCAGTGAAATGCAGCTTAGTGCCAAAACAGGCTGCTCTCGCTCTGAAACGCTCATTTTTCACATAAGCCACTTTTCAGCCTTATAGGCGACTGTACAGTGCAAAAACAGCCTCCTCTCGCTCTGAAACGCTGATTTTTCACATAAGCCACTTTTCAGCCTTAGGCGACTGTACAGTGCTAAAACAGCCTCCTATCGCTCTGAAACGCTCATTTTTGACATAACCCACTTTTCAGCCTTAATGAATTAAATTCCAGGTAAAAACTCCTTTGCCATGAAGAAGATCCAAATTCAACAAGTTCAGGCTAGTAAACCTGTTTGAAAGACCTTTTTTCAGTGAAATGCAGCTTAGTGCAAAAACAGGCTGCTCTCGCTCTGAAACGCTCATTTTTCACATAAGCCACTTTTCAGCCTTAGGCGACTGTACAGTGCAAAAACAGGCTGCTCTCGCTCTGAAACGCTCATTTTTCACATAAGCCACTTTTCAGCGCTAAAACAGCCTCCAATCGCTCTGAAACGCTCATTTTTGACATAAGCCACTTTTCACCTTTAATGAATGAAATTCCAGGTAAAAACTCCTTTGCCATGAAGAAGATCCAAATTCATCCAGTTCAGGCTAGTAAACCTGGTTGAAAGACCTTTTTTCAGTGAAATGCAGCTTAGTGCAAAAACAGGCTGCTCTCGCTCTGAAACGCTCATTTTTCACATAAGCCACTTTTCAGCGCTAAAACAGCCTCCAATCGCTCTGAAACGCTCATTTTTGACATAAGCCACTTTTCACCTTAAATGAATGAAATTCCAGGTAAAAACTCCTTTGCCATGAAGAAGATCCAAATTCATCCAGTTCAGGCTAGTAAACCTGGTTGAAAGACCTTTTTTCAGTGAAATGCAGCTTAGTGCCAAAACAGGCTGCTCTCGCTCTGAAACGCTCATTTTTCACATAAGCCACTTTTCAGCCTTATAGGCGACTGTACAGTGCAAAAACAGCCTCCTCTCGCTCTGAAACGCTCATTTTTCACATAAGCCACTTTTCAGCCTTAGGCGACTGTACAGTGCTAAAACAGCCTCCTATCGCTCTGAAACGCTCATTTTTGACATAACCCACTTTTCAGCCTTAATGAATTAAATTCCAGGTAAAAACTCCTTTGCCATGAAGAAGATCCAAATTCAACAAGTTCAGGCTAGTAAACCTGTTTGAAAGACCTTTTTTCAGTGAAATGCAGCTTAGTGCAAAAACAGGCTGCTCTCGCTCTGAAACGCTCATTTTTCACATAAGCCACTTTTCAGCCTTATAGGCGACTGTACAGTGCAAAAACAGCCTCCTCTCGCTCTGAAACGCTCATTTTTCACATAAGCCACTTTTCAGCCTTAGGCGACTGTACAGTGCTAAAACAGCCTCCTATCGCTCTGAAACGCTCATTTTTGACATAACCCACTTTTCAGCCTTAATGAATTAAATTCCAGGTAAAAACTCCTTTGCCATGAAGAAGATCCAAATTCAACAAGTTCAGGCTAGTAAACCTGTTTGAAAGACCTTTTTTCAGTGAAATGCAGCTTAGTGCAAAAACAGGCTGCTCCCGCTCTGAAACGCTCATTTTTCACATAAGCCACTTTTCAGCCTTAGGCGACTGTACAGTGCAAAAACAGGCTGCTCTCGCTCTGAAACGCTCATTTTTCACATAAGCCACTTTTCAGCGCTAAAACAGCCTCCAATCGCTCTGAAACGCTCATTTTTGACATAAGCCACTTTTCACCTTTAATGAATGAAATTCCAGGTAAAAACTCCTTTGCCATGACGAAGATCCAAATTCATCCAGTTCAGGCTAGTAAACCTGGTTGAAAGACCTTTTTTCAGTGAAATGCAGCTTAGTGCCAAAACAGGCTGCTCTCGCTCTGAAACGCTCATTTTTCACATAAGCCACTTTTCAGCGCTAAAACAGCCTCCAATCGCTCTGAAACGCTCATTTTTGACATAAGCCACTTTTCACCTTTAATGAATGAAATTCCAGGTCAAAACTCCTTTGCCATGAAGAAGATCCAAATTCATCCAGTTCAGGCTAGTAAACCTGGTTGAAAGACCTTTTTTCAGTGAAATGCAGCTTAGTGCCAAAACAGGCTGCTCTCGCTCTGAAACGCTCATTTTTCACATAAGCCACTTTTCAGCCTTATAGGCGACTGTACAGTGCAAAAACAGCCTCCTCTCGCTCTGAAACGCTCATTTTTCACATAAGCCACTTTTCAGCCTTAGGCGACTGTACAGTGCTAAAACAGCCTCCTATCGCTCTGAAACGCTCATTTTTGACATAACCCACTTTTCAGCCTTAATGAATGAAATTCCAGGTAAAAACTCCTTTGCCATGAAGAAGATCCAAATTCATCCAGTTCAGGCTAGTAAACCTGGTTGAAAGACCTTTTTTCAGTGAAATGCAGCTTAGTGCAAAAACAGGCTGCTCTCGCTCTGAAACGCTCATTTTTCACATAAGCCACTTTTCAGCGCTAAAACAGCCTCCAATCGCTCTGAAACGCTCATTTTTGACATAAGCCACTTTTCACCTTTAATGAATGAAATTCCAGGTAAAAACTCCTTTGCCATTAAGAAGATCCAAATTCAACCAGTTCAGGCTAGTAAACCTGTTTGAAAGACCTTTTTTCAGTGAAATGCAGCTTAGTGCAAAAACAGCCTGCTCTCGCTCTGAAACGCTCATTTTTCACATAAGCCACTTTTCAGCGCTAAAACAGCCTCCAATCGCTCTGAAACGCTCATTTTTGACATAAGCCACTTTTCACCTTTAATGAATGAAATTCCAGGTAAAAACTCCTTTGCCATGAAGAAGATCCAAATTCAACCAGTTCAGGCTAGTAAACCTGTTTGAAAGACCTTTTTTCAGTGAAATGCAGCTTAGTGCAAAAACAGGCTGCTCTCGCTCTGAAACGCTCATTTTTCACATAAGCCACTTTTCAGCGCTAAAACAGCCTCCAATCGCTCTGAAACGCTCATTTTTGACATAAGCCACTTTTCACCTTAAATGAATGAAATTCCAGGTAAAAACTCCTTTGCCATGAAGAAGATCCAAATTCATCCAGTTCAGGCTAGTAAACCTGGTTGAAAGACCTTTTTTCAGTGAAATGCAGCTTAGTGCCAAAACAGGCTGCTCTCGCTCTGAAACGCTCATTTTTCACATAAGCCACTTTTCAGTGCTAAAACAGCCTCCAATCGCTCTGAAACGCTCATTTTTGACATAAGCCACTTTTCACCTTTAATGAATGAAATTCCAGGTAAAAACTCCTTTGCCATGAAGAAGATCCAAATTCAACCAGTTCAGGCTAGTAAACCTGTTTGAAAGACCTTTTTTCAGTGAAATGCAGCTTAGTGCAAAAACAGGCTGCTCTCGCTCTGAAACGCTCATTTTTCACATAAGCCACTTTTCAGCCTTATAGGCGACTGTACAGTGCAAAAACAGCCTCCTCTCGCTCTGAAACGCTCATTTTTCACATAAGCCACTTTTCAGCCTTAGGCGACTGTACAGTGCTAAAACAGCCTCCTATCGCTCTGAAACGCTCATTTTTGACATAACCCACTTTTCAGCCTTAATGAATTAAATTCCAGGTAAAAACTCCTTTGCCATGAAGAAGATCCAAATTCAACAAGTTCAGGCTAGTAAACCTGTTTGAAAGACCTTTTTTCAGTGAAATGCAGCTTAGTGCAAAAACAGGCTGCTCTCGCTCTGAAACGCTCATTTTTCACATAAGCCACTTTTCAGCCTTAGGCGACTGTACAGTGCAAAAACAGGCTGCTCTCGCTCTGAAACGCTCATTTTTCACATAAGCCACTTTTCAGCGCTAAAACAGCCTCCAATCGCTCTGAAACGCTCATTTTTGACATAAGCCACTTTTCACCTTTAATGAATTAAATTCCAGGTAAAAACTCCTTTGCCATGAAGAAGATCCAAATTCATCCAGTTCAGGCTAGTAAACCTGGTTGAAAGACCTTTTTTCAGTGAAATGCAGCTTAGTGCCAAAACAGGCTGCTCTCGCTCTGAAACGCTCATTTTTCACATAAGCCACTTTTCAGCCTTATAGGCGACTGTACAGTGCAAAAACAGCCTCCTCTCGCTCTGAAACGCTCATTTTTCACATAAGCCACTTTTCAGCCTTAGGCGACTGTACAGTGCTAAAACAGCCTCCTATCGCTCTGAAACGCTCATTTTTGACATAACCCACTTTTCAGCCTTAATGAATTAAATTCCAGGTAAAAACTCCTTTGCCATGAAGAAGATCCAAATTCAACAAGTTCAGGCTAGTAAACCTGTTTGAAAGACCTTTTTTCAGTGAAATGCAGCTTAGTGCAAAAACAGGCTGCTCTCGCTCTGAAACGCTCATTTTTCACATAAGCCACTTTTCAGCCTTATAGGCGACTGTACAGTGCAAAAACAGCCTCCTCTCGCTCTGAAACGCTCATTTTTCACATAAGCCACTTTTCAGCCTTAGGCGACTGTACAGTGCTAAAACAGCCTCCTATCGCTCTGAAACGCTCATTTTTGACATAAGCCACTTTTCAGCCTTAATGAATTAAATTCCAGGTAAAAACTCCTTTGCCATGAAGAAGATCCAAATTCAACAAGTTCAGGCTAGTAAACCTGTTTGAAAGACCTTTTTTCAGTGAAATGCAGCTTAGTGCAAAAACAGGCTGCTCCCGCTCTGAAACGCTCATTTTTCACATAAGCCACTTTTCAGCCTTAGGCGACTGTACAGTGCAAAAACAGGCTGCTCTCGCTCTGAAACGCTCATTTTTCACATAAGCCACTTTTCAGCGCTAAAACAGCCTCCAATCGCTCTGAAACGCTCATTTTTGACATAAGCCACTTTTCACCTTAAATGAATGAAATTCCAGGTAAAAACTCCTTTGCCATGAAGAAGATCCAAATTCATCCAGTTCAGGCTAGTAAACCTGGTTGAAAGACCTTTTTTCAGTGAAATGCAGCTTAGTGCAAAAACAGGCTGCTCTCGCTCTGAAACGCTCATTTTTCACATAAGCCACTTTTCAGCGCTAAAACAGCCTCCAATCGCTCTGAAACGCTCATTTTTGACATAAGCCACTTTTCACCTTAAATGAATGAAATTCCAGGTAAAAACTCCTTTGCCATGAAGAAGATCCAAATTCATCCAGTTCAGGCTAGTAAACCTGGTTGAAAGACCTTTTTTCAGTGAAATGCAGCTTAGTGCAAAAACAGGCTGCTCTCGCTCTGAAACGCTCATTTTTCACATAAGCCACTTTTCAGCCTTAGGCGACTGTACAGTGCTAAAACAGCCTCCAATCGCTCTGAAACGCTCATTTTTGACATAAGCCACTTTTCACCTTTAATGAATGAAATTCCAGGTAAAAACTCCTTTGCCATGAAGAAGATCCAAATTCAACCAGTTCAGGCTAGTAAACCTGTTTGAAAGACCTTTTTTCAGTGAAATGCAGCTTAGTGCAAAAACAGGCTGCTCTCGCTCTGAAACGCTCATTTTTCACATAAGCCACTTTTCAGCGCTAAAACAGCCTCCAATCGCTCTGAAACGCTCATTTTTCACATAAGCCACTTTTCACCTTTAATGAATGAAATTCCAGGTAAAAACTCCTTTGCCATGAAGAAGATCCAAATTCAACCAGTTCAGGCTAGTAAACCTGTTTGAAAGACCTTTTTTCAGTGAAATGCAGCTTAGTGCAAAAACAGGCTGCTCTCGCTCTGAAACGCTCATTTTTCACATAAGCCACTTTTCAGCGCTAAAACAGCCTCCAATCGCTCTGAAACGCTCATTTTTGACATAAGCCACTTTTCACCTTAAATGAATGAAATTCCAGGTAAAAACTCCTTTGCCATGAAGAAGATCCAAATTCATCCAGTTCAGGCTAGTAAACCTGGTTGAAAGACCTTTTTTCAGTGAAATGCAGCTTAGTGCAAAAACAGGCTGCTCTCGCTCTGAAACGCTCATTTTTCACATAAGCCACTTTTCAGCCTTAGGCGACTGTACAGTGCTAAAACAGCCTCCAATCGCTCTGAAACGCTCATTTTTGACATAAGCCACTTTTCACCTTTAATGAATGAAATTCCAGGTAAAAACTCCTTTGCCATGAAGAAGATCCAAATTCAACCAGTTCAGGCTAGTAAACCTGTTTGAAAGACCTTTTTTCAGTGAAATGCAGCTTAGTGCAAAAACAGGCTGCTCTCGCTCTGAAACGCTCATTTTTCACATAAGCCACTTTTCAGCCTTATAGGCGACTGTACAGTGCAAAAACAGCCTCCTCTCGCTCTGAAACGCTCATTTTTCACATAAGCCACTTTTCAGCCTTAGGCGACTGTACAGTGCTAAAACAGCCTCCTATCGCTCTGAAACGCTCATTTTTGACATAACCCACTTTTCAGCCTTAATGAATTAAATTCCAGGTAAAAACTCCTTTGCCATGAAGAAGATCCAAATTCAACAAGTTCAGGCTAGTAAACCTGTTTGAAAGACCTTTTTTCAGTGAAATGCAGCTTAGTGCAAAAACAGGCTGCTCTCGCTCTGAAACGCTCATTTTTCACATAAGCCACTTTTCAGCCTTAGGCGACTGTACAGTGCTAAAACAGCCTCCTATCGCTCTGAAACGCTCATTTTTGACATAACCCACTTTTCAGCCTTAATGAATTAAATTCCAGGTAAAAACTCCTTTGCCATGAAGAAGATCCAAATTCAACAAGTTCAGGCTAGTAAACCTGTTTGAAAGACCTTTTTTCAGTGAAATGCAGCTTAGTGCAAAAACAGGCTGCTCTCGCTCTGAAACGCTCATTTTTCACATAAGCCACTTTTCAGCCTTAGGCGACTGTGCAGTGCTAAAACAGCCTCCTATCGCTCTGAAACGCTCATTTTTGACATAAGCCACTTTTCACCCTTAATGAATGAAATTCCAGGTAAAAACTCCTTTGCCGTGAAGAAGATCCAAATTCAACCAGTTCAGGCTAGTAAACCTGTTTGAAAGACCTTTTTTCAGTGAAATGCAGCTTACTGCAAAAACAGGCTGCTCTCGCTCTGAAACGCTCATTTCTCACATAAGCCACTTTTCAGCCTTAGGCGACTGTACAGTGCAAAAACAGGCTGCTCTCGCTCTGAAACGCTCATTTTTCACATAAGCCACTTTTCAGCGTTAAAACAGCCTCCAATCGCTCTGAAACGCTCATTTTTGACATAAGCCACTTTTCACCTTTAATGAATGAAATTCCAGGTAAAAACTCCTTTGCCATGAAGAAGATCCAAATTCATCCAGTTCAGGCTAGTAAACCTGGTTGAAAGACCTTTTTTCAGTGAAATGCAGCTTAGTGCAAAAACAGGCTGCTCTCGCTCTGAAACGCTCATTTTTCACATAAGCCACTTTTCAGCGCTAAAACAGCCTCCAATCGCTCTGAAACGCTCATTTTTGACATAAGCCACTTTTCACCTTAAATGAATGAAATTCCAGGTAAAAACTCCTTTGCCATGAAGAAGATCCAAATTCATCCAGTTCAGGCTAGTAAACCTGGTTGAAAGACCTTTTTTCAGTGAAATGCAGCTTAGTGCAAAAACAGGCTGCTCTCGCTCTGAAACGCTCATTTTTCACATAAGCCACTTTTCAGCCTTAGGCGACTGTACAGTGCTAAAACAGCCTCCAATCGCTCTGAAACGCTCATTTTTGACATAAGCCACTTTTCACCTTTAATGAATGAAATTCCAGGTAAAAACTCCTTTGCCATGAAGAAGATCCAAATTCAACCAGTTCAGGCTAGTAAACCTGTTTGAAAGACCTTTTTTCAGTGAAATGCAGCTTAGTGCAAAAACAGGCTGCTCTCGCTCTGAAACGCTCATTTTTCACATAAGCCACTTTTCAGCCTTATAGGCGACTGTACAGTGCAAAAACAGCCTCCTCTCGCTCTGAAACGCTCATTTTTCACATAAGCCACTTTTCAGCCTTAGGCGACTGTACAGTGCTAAAACAGCCTCCTATCGCTCTGAAACGCTCATTTTTGACATAACCCACTTTTCAGCCTTAATGAATTAAATTCCAGGTAAAAACTCCTTTGCCATGAAGAAGATCCAAATTCAACAAGTTCAGGCTAGTAAACCTGTTTGAAAGACCTTTTTTCAGTGAAATGCAGCTTAGTGCAAAAACAGGCTGCTCTCGCTCTGAAACGCTCATTTTTCACATAAGCCACTTTTCAGCCTTAGGCGACTGTGCAGTGCTAAAACAGCCTCCTATCGCTCTGAAACGCTCATTTTTGACATAAGCCACTTTTCACCTTTAATGAATGAAATTCCAGGTAAAAACTCCTTTGCCATGACGAAGATCCAAATTCATCCAGTTCAGGCTAGTAAACCTGGTTGAAAGACCTTTTTTCAGTGAAATGCAGCTTAGTGCCAAAACAGGCTGCTCTCGCTCTGAAACGCTCATTTTTCACATAAGCCACTTTTCAGCGCTAAAACAGCCTCCAATCGCTCTGAAACGCTCATTTTTGACATAAGCCACTTTTCACCTTTAATGAATGAAATTCCAGGTCAAAACTCCTTTGCCATGAAGAAGATCCAAATTCATCCAGTTCAGGCTAGTAAACCTGGTTGAAAGACCTTTTTTCAGTGAAATGCAGCTTAGTGCCAAAACAGGCTGCTCTCGCTCTGAAACGCTCATTTTTCACATAAGCCACTTTTCAGCCTTATAGGCGACTGTACAGTGCAAAAACAGCCTCCTCTCGCTCTGAAACGCTCATTTTTCACATAAGCCACTTTTCAGCCTTAGGCGACTGTACAGTGCTAAAACAGCCTCCTATCGCTCTGAAACGCTCATTTTTGACATAACCCACTTTTCAGCCTTAATGAATGAAATTCCAGGTAAAAACTCCTTTGCCATGAAGAAGATCCAAATTCATCCAGTTCAGGCTAGTAAACCTGGTTGAAAGACCTTTTTTCAGTGAAATGCAGCTTAGTGCAAAAACAGGCTGCTCTCGCTCTGAAACGCTCATTTTTCACATAAGCCACTTTTCAGCGCTAAAACAGCCTCCAATCGCTCTGAAACGCTCATTTTTGACATAAGCCACTTTTCACCTTTAATGAATGAAATTCCAGGTAAAAACTCCTTTGCCATTAAGAAGATCCAAATTCAACCAGTTCAGGCTAGTAAACCTGTTTGAAAGACCTTTTTTCAGTGAAATGCAGCTTAGTGCAAAAACAGCCTGCTCTCGCTCTGAAACGCTCATTTTTCACATAAGCCACTTTTCACCTTTAATGAATGAAATTCCAGGTAAAAACTCCTTTGCCATGAAGAAGATCCAAATTCATCCAGTTCAGGCTAGTGAACCTGGTTGAAAGACCTTTTTTCAGTGAAATGCAGCTTAGTGCAAAAACAGGCTGCTCCCGCTCTGAAACGCTCATTTTTCACATAAGCCACTTTTCAGCGCTAAAACAGCCTCCAATCGCTCTGAAACGCTCATTTTTGACATAAGCCACTTTTCACCTTTAATGAATGAAATTCCAGGTAAAAACTCCTTTGCCATTAAGAAGATCCAAATTCAACCAGTTCAGGCTAGCAAACCTGTTTGAAAGACCTTTTTTCAGTGAAATGCAGCTTAGTGCAAAAACAGGCTGCTCTCGCTCTGAAACGCTCATTTTTCACATAAGCCACTTTTCAGCGCTAAAACAGCCTCCAATCGCTCTGAAACGCTCATTTTTGACATAAGCCACTTTTCATCTTTAATGAATGAAATTCCAGGTCAAAACTCCTTTGCCATGAAGAAGATCCAAATTCATCCAGTTCAGGCTAGTAAACCTGGTTGAAAGACCTTTTTTCAGTGAAATGCAGCTTAGTGCCAAAACAGGCTGCTCTCGCTCTGAAACGCTCATTTTTCACATAAGCCACTTTTCAGCCTTATAGGCGACTGTACAGTGCAAAAACAGCCTCCTCTCGCTCTGAAACGCTGATTTTTCACATAAGCCACTTTTCAGCCTTAGGCGACTGTACAGTGCTAAAACAGCCTCCAATCGCTCTGAAACGCTCATTTTTGACATAACCCACTTTTCAGCCTTAATGAATTAAATTCCAGGTAAAAACTCCTTTGCCATGAAGAAGATCCAAATTCAACAAGTTCAGGCTAGTAAACCTGTTTGAAAGACCTTTTTTCAGTGAAATGCAGCTTAGTGCAAAAACAGGCTGCTCTCGCTCTGAAACGCTCATTTTTCACATAAGCCACTTTTCAGCCTTAGGCGACTGTACAGTGCAAAAACAGGCTGCTCTCGCTCTGAAACGCTCATTTTTCACATAAGCCACTTTTCAGCGCTAAAACAGCCTCCAATCGCTCTGAAACGCTCATTTTTGACATAAGCCACTTTTCACCTTTAATGAATGAAATTCCAGGTAAAAACTCCTTTGCCATGAAGAAGATCCAAATTCATCCAGTTCAGGCTAGTAAACCTGGTTGAAAGACCTTTTTTCAGTGAAATGCAGCTTAGTGCAAAAACAGGCTGCTCTCGCTCTGAAACGCTCATTTTTCACATAAGCCACTTTTCAGCGCTAAAACAGCCTCCAATCGCTCTGAAACGCTCATTTTTGACATAAGCCACTTTTCACCTTAAATGAATGAAATTCCAGGTAAAAACTCCTTTGCCATGAAGAAGATCCAAATTCATCCAGTTCAGGCTAGTAAACCTGGTTGAAAGACCTTTTTTCAGTGAAATGCAGCTTAGTGCCAAAACAGGCTGCTCTCGCTCTGAAACGCTCATTTTTCACATAAGCCACTTTTCAGCCTTATAGGCGACTGTACAGTGCAAAAACAGCCTCCTCTCGCTCTGAAACGCTCATTTTTCACATAAGCCACTTTTCAGCCTTAGGCGACTGTACAGTGCTAAAACAGCCTCCTATCGCTCTGAAACGCTCATTTTTGACATAACCCACTTTTCAGCCTTAATGAATTAAATTCCAGGTAAAAACTCCTTTGCCATGAAGAAGATCCAAATTCAACAAGTTCAGGCTAGTAAACCTGTTTGAAAGACCTTTTTTCAGTGAAATGCAGCTTAGTGCAAAAACAGGCTGCTCTCGCTCTGAAACGCTCATTTTTCACATAAGCCACTTTTCAGCCTTATAGGCGACTGTACAGTGCAAAAACAGCCTCCTCTCGCTCTGAAACGCTCATTTTTCACATAAGCCACTTTTCAGCCTTAGGCGACTGTACAGTGCTAAAACAGCCTCCTATCGCTCTGAAACGCTCATTTTTGACATAACCCACTTTTCAGCCTTAATGAATTAAATTCCAGGTAAAAACTCCTTTGCCATGAAGAAGATCCAAATTCAACAAGTTCAGGCTAGTAAACCTGTTTGAAAGACCTTTTTTCAGTGAAATGCAGCTTAGTGCAAAAACAGGCTGCTCCCGCTCTGAAACGCTCATTTTTCACATAAGCCACTTTTCAGCCTTAGGCGACTGTACAGTGCAAAAACAGGCTGCTCTCGCTCTGAAACGCTCATTTTTCACATAAGCCACTTTTCAGCGCTAAAACAGCCTCCAATCGCTCTGAAACGCTCATTTTTGACATAAGCCACTTTTCACCTTTAATGAATGAAATTCCAGGTAAAAACTCCTTTGCCATGACGAAGATCCAAATTCATCCAGTTCAGGCTAGTAAACCTGGTTGAAAGACCTTTTTTCAGTGAAATGCAGCTTAGTGCCAAAACAGGCTGCTCTCGCTCTGAAACGCTCATTTTTCACATAAGCCACTTTTCAGCGCTAAAACAGCCTCCAATCGCTCTGAAACGCTCATTTTTGACATAAGCCACTTTTCACCTTTAATGAATGAAATTCCAGGTCAAAACTCCTTTGCCATGAAGAAGATCCAAATTCATCCAGTTCAGGCTAGTAAACCTGGTTGAAAGACCTTTTTTCAGTGAAATGCAGCTTAGTGCCAAAACAGGCTGCTCTCGCTCTGAAACGCTCATTTTTCACATAAGCCACTTTTCAGCCTTATAGGCGACTGTACAGTGCAAAAACAGCCTCCTCTCGCTCTGAAACGCTCATTTTTCACATAAGCCACTTTTCAGCCTTAGGCGACTGTACAGTGCTAAAACAGCCTCCTATCGCTCTGAAACGCTCATTTTTGACATAACCCACTTTTCAGCCTTAATGAATGAAATTCCAGGTAAAAACTCCTTTGCCATGAAGAAGATCCAAATTCATCCAGTTCAGGCTAGTAAACCTGGTTGAAAGACCTTTTTTCAGTGAAATGCAGCTTAGTGCAAAAACAGGCTGCTCTCGCTCTGAAACGCTCATTTTTCACATAAGCCACTTTTCAGCGCTAAAACAGCCTCCAATCGCTCTGAAACGCTCATTTTTGACATAAGCCACTTTTCACCTTTAATGAATGAAATTCCAGGTAAAAACTCCTTTGCCATTAAGAAGATCCAAATTCAACCAGTTCAGGCTAGTAAACCTGTTTGAAAGACCTTTTTTCAGTGAAATGCAGCTTAGTGCAAAAACAGCCTGCTCTCGCTCTGAAACGCTCATTTTTCACATAAGCCACTTTTCAGCGCTAAAACAGCCTCCAATCGCTCTGAAACGCTCATTTTTGACATAAGCCACTTTTCACCTTTAATGAATGAAATTCCAGGTAAAAACTCCTTTGCCATGAAGAAGATCCAAATTCAACCAGTTCAGGCTAGTAAACCTGTTTGAAAGACCTTTTTTCAGTGAAATGCAGCTTAGTGCAAAAACAGGCTGCTCTCGCTCTGAAACGCTCATTTTTCACATAAGCCACTTTTCAGCGCTAAAACAGCCTCCAATCGCTCTGAAACGCTCATTTTTGACATAAGCCACTTTTCACCTTAAATGAATGAAATTCCAGGTAAAAACTCCTTTGCCATGAAGAAGATCCAAATTCATCCAGTTCAGGCTAGTAAACCTGGTTGAAAGACCTTTTTTCAGTGAAATGCAGCTTAGTGCCAAAACAGGCTGCTCTCGCTCTGAAACGCTCATTTTTCACATAAGCCACTTTTCAGTGCTAAAACAGCCTCCAATCGCTCTGAAACGCTCATTTTTGACATAAGCCACTTTTCACCTTTAATGAATGAAATTCCAGGTAAAAACTCCTTTGCCATGAAGAAGATCCAAATTCAACCAGTTCAGGCTAGTAAACCTGTTTGAAAGACCTTTTTTCAGTGAAATGCAGCTTAGTGCAAAAACAGGCTGCTCTCGCTCTGAAACGCTCATTTTTCACATAAGCCACTTTTCAGCCTTATAGGCGACTGTACAGTGCAAAAACAGCCTCCTCTCGCTCTGAAACGCTCATTTTTCACATAAGCCACTTTTCAGCCTTAGGCGACTGTACAGTGCTAAAACAGCCTCCTATCGCTCTGAAACGCTCATTTTTGACATAACCCACTTTTCAGCCTTAATGAATTAAATTCCAGGTAAAAACTCCTTTGCCATGAAGAAGATCCAAATTCAACAAGTTCAGGCTAGTAAACCTGTTTGAAAGACCTTTTTTCAGTGAAATGCAGCTTAGTGCAAAAACAGGCTGCTCTCGCTCTGAAACGCTCATTTTTCACATAAGCCACTTTTCAGCCTTAGGCGACTGTACAGTGCAAAAACAGGCTGCTCTCGCTCTGAAACGCTCATTTTTCACATAAGCCACTTTTCAGCGCTAAAACAGCCTCCAATCGCTCTGAAACGCTCATTTTTGACATAAGCCACTTTTCACCTTTAATGAATTAAATTCCAGGTAAAAACTCCTTTGCCATGAAGAAGATCCAAATTCATCCAGTTCAGGCTAGTAAACCTGGTTGAAAGACCTTTTTTCAGTGAAATGCAGCTTAGTGCCAAAACAGGCTGCTCTCGCTCTGAAACGCTCATTTTTCACATAAGCCACTTTTCAGCCTTATAGGCGACTGTACAGTGCAAAAACAGCCTCCTCTCGCTCTGAAACGCTCATTTTTCACATAAGCCACTTTTCAGCCTTAGGCGACTGTACAGTGCTAAAACAGCCTCCTATCGCTCTGAAACGCTCATTTTTGACATAACCCACTTTTCAGCCTTAATGAATTAAATTCCAGGTAAAAACTCCTTTGCCATGAAGAAGATCCAAATTCAACAAGTTCAGGCTAGTAAACCTGTTTGAAAGACCTTTTTTCAGTGAAATGCAGCTTAGTGCAAAAACAGGCTGCTCTCGCTCTGAAACGCTCATTTTTCACATAAGCCACTTTTCAGCCTTATAGGCGACTGTACAGTGCAAAAACAGCCTCCTCTCGCTCTGAAACGCTCATTTTTCACATAAGCCACTTTTCAGCCTTAGGCGACTGTACAGTGCTAAAACAGCCTCCTATCGCTCTGAAACGCTCATTTTTGACATAAGCCACTTTTCAGCCTTAATGAATTAAATTCCAGGTAAAAACTCCTTTGCCATGAAGAAGATCCAAATTCAACAAGTTCAGGCTAGTAAACCTGTTTGAAAGACCTTTTTTCAGTGAAATGCAGCTTAGTGCAAAAACAGGCTGCTCCCGCTCTGAAACGCTCATTTTTCACATAAGCCACTTTTCAGCCTTAGGCGACTGTACAGTGCAAAAACAGGCTGCTCTCGCTCTGAAACGCTCATTTTTCACATAAGCCACTTTTCAGCGCTAAAACAGCCTCCAATCGCTCTGAAACGCTCATTTTTGACATAAGCCACTTTTCACCTTAAATGAATGAAATTCCAGGTAAAAACTCCTTTGCCATGAAGAAGATCCAAATTCATCCAGTTCAGGCTAGTAAACCTGGTTGAAAGACCTTTTTTCAGTGAAATGCAGCTTAGTGCAAAAACAGGCTGCTCTCGCTCTGAAACGCTCATTTTTCACATAAGCCACTTTTCAGCCTTAGGCGACTGTACAGTGCTAAAACAGCCTCCAATCGCTCTGAAACGCTCATTTTTGACATAAGCCACTTTTCACCTTTAATGAATGAAATTCCAGGTAAAAACTCCTTTGCCATGAAGAAGATCCAAATTCAACAAGTTCAGGCTAGTAAACCTGTTTGAAAGACCTTTTTTCAGTGAAATGCAGCTTAGTGCAAAAACAGGCTGCTCCCGCTCTGAAACGCTCATTTTTCACATAAGCCACTTTTCAGCCTTAGGCGACTGTACAGTGCAAAAACAGGCTGCTCTCGCTCTGAAACGCTCATTTTTCACATAAGCCACTTTTCAGCGCTAAAACAGCCTCCAATCGCTCTGAAACGCTCATTTTTCACATAAGCCACTTTTCAGCCTTAGGCGACTGTACAGTGCTAAAACAGCCTCCTATCGCTCTGAAACGCTCATTTTTGACATAACCCACTTTTCAGCCTTAATGAATGAAATTCCAGGTAAAAACTCCTTTGCCATGAAGAAGATCCAAATTCAACAAGTTCAGGCTAGTAAACCTGTTTGAAAGACCTTTTTTCAGTGAAATGCAGCTTAGTGCAAAAACAGGCTGCTCCCGCTCTGAAACGCTCATTTTTCACATAAGCCACTTTTCAGCGCTAAAACAGCCTCCAATCGCTCTGAAACGCTCATTTTTGACATAAGCCACTTTTCACCTTTAATGAATGAAATTCCAGGTAAAAACTCCTTTGCCATGACGAAGATCCAAATTCATCCAGTTCAGGCTAGTAAACCTGGTTGAAAGACCTTTTTTCAGTGAAATGCAGCTTAGTGCCAAAACAGGCTGCTCTCGCTCTGAAACGCTCATTTTTCACATAAGCCACTTTTCAGCGCTAAAACAGCCTCCAATCGCTCTGAAACGCTCATTTTTGACATAAGCCACTTTTCACTTTTAATGAATGAAATTCCAGGTCAAAACTCCTTTGCCATGAAGAAGATCCAAATTCATCCAGTTCAGGCTAGTAAACCTGGTTGAAAGACCTTTTTTCAGTGAAATGCAGCTTAGTGCCAAAACAGGCTGCTCTCGCTCTGAAACGCTCATTTTTCACATAAGCCACTTTTCAGCCTTATAGGCGACTGTACAGTGCAAAAACAGCCTCCTCTCGCTCTGAAACGCTCATTTTTCACATAAGCCACTTTTCAGCCTTAGGCGACTGTACAGTGCTAAAACAGCCTCCTATCGCTCTGAAACGCTCATTTTTGACATAACCCACTTTTCAGCCTTAATGAATTAAATTCCAGGTAAAAACTCCTTTGCCATGAAGAAGATCCAAATTCAACAAGTTCAGGCTAGTAAACCTGTTTGAAAGACCTTTTTTCAGTGAAATGCAGCTTAGTGCAAAAACAGGCTGCTCCCGCTCTGAAACGCTCATTTTTCACATAAGCCACTTTTCAGCGCTAAAACAGCCTCCAATCGCTCTGAAACGCTCATTTTTGACATAAGCCACTTTTCACCTTAAATGAATGAAATTCCAGGTAAAAACTCCTTTGCCATGAAGAAGATCCAAATTCATCCAGTTCAGGCTAGTAAACCTGGTTGAAAGACCTTTTTTCAGTGAAATGCAGCTTAGTGCCAAAACAGGCTGCTCTCGCTCTGAAACGCTCATTTTTCACATAAGCCACTTTTCAGCCTTATAGGCGACTGTACAGTGCAAAAACAGCCTCCTCTCGCTCTGAAACGCTCATTTTTCACATAAGCCACTTTTCAGCCTTAGGCGACTGTACAGTGCTAAAACAGCCTCCTATCGCTCTGAAACGCTCATTTTTGACATAACCCACTTTTCAGCCTTAATGAATTAAATTCCAGGTAAAAACTCCTTTGCCATGAAGAAGATCCAAATTCAACAAGTTCAGGCTAGTAAACCTGTTTGAAAGACCTTTTTTCAGTGAAATGCAGCTTAGTGCAAAAACAGGCTGCTCTCGCTCTGAAACGCTCATTTTTCACATAAGCCACTTTTCAGCCTTATAGGCGACTGTACAGTGCTAAAACAGCCTCCTATCGCTCTGAAACGCTCATTTTTGACATAACCCACTTTTCAGCCTTAATGAATTAAATTCCAGGTAAAAACTCCTTTGCCATGAAGAAGATCCAAATTCAACAAGTTCAGGCTAGTAAACCTGTTTGAAAGACCTTTTTTCAGTGAAATGCAGCTTAGTGCAAAAACAGGCTGCTCCCGCTCTGAAACGCTCATTTTTCACATAAGTCACTTTTCAGCCTTAGGCGACTGTACAGTGCAAAAACAGGCTGCTCTCGCTCTGAAACGCTCATTTTTCACATAAGCCACTTTTCAGCGCTAAAACAGCCTCCAATCGCTCTGAAACGCTCATTTTTGACATAAGCCACTTTTCACCTTAAATGAATGAAATTCCAGGTAAAAACTCCTTTGCCATGAAGAAGATCCAAATTCATCCAGTTCAGGCTAGTAAACCTGGTTGAAAGACCTTTTTTCAGTGAAATGCAGCTTAGTGCAAAAACAGGCTGCTCTCGCTCTGAAACGCTCATTTTTCACATAAGCCACTTTTCAGCCTTAGGCGACTGTACAGTGCTAAAACAGCCTCCAATCGCTCTGAAACGCTCATTTTTGACATAAGCCACTTTTCACCTTTAATGAATGAAATTCCAGGTAAAAACTCCTTTGCCATGAAGAAGATCCAAATTCAACCAGTTCAGGCTAGTAAACCTGTTTGAAAGACCTTTTTTCAGTGAAATGCAGCTTAGTGCAAAAACAGGCTGCTCTCGCTCTGAAACGCTCATTTTTCACATAAGCCACTTTTCAGCCTTATAGGCGACTGTACAGTGCAAAAACAGCCTCCTCTCGCTCTGAAACGCTCATTTTTCACATAAGCCACTTTTCACCTTTAATGAATGAAATTCCAGGTAAAAACTCCTTTGCCATTAAGAAGATCCAAATTCAACCAGTTCAGGCTAGTAAACCTGTTTGAAAGACCTTTTTTCAGTGAAATGCAGCTTAGTGCAAAAACAGCCTGCTCTCGCTCTGAAACGCTCATTTTTCACATAAGCCACTTTTCAGCGCTAAAACAGCCTCCAATCGCTCTGAAACGCTCATTTTTGACATAAGCCACTTTTCACCTTTAATGAATGAAATTCCAGGTAAAAACTCCTTTGCCATTAAGAAGATCCAAATTCAACCAGTTCAGGCTAGTAAACCTGTTTGAAAGACCTTTTTTCAGTGAAATGCAGCTTAGTGCAAAAACAGGTTGCTCTCGCTCTGAAACGCTCATTTTTCACATAAGCCACTTTTCAGCCTTAGGCGACTGTACAGTGCTAAAACAGCCTCCAATCGCTCTGAAACGCTCATTTTTGACATAAGCCACTTTTCACCTTTAATGAATGAAATTCCAGGTAAAAACTCCTTTGCCATGAAGAAGATCCAAATTCAACCAGTTCAGGCTAGTAAACCTGTTTGAAAGACCTTTTTTCAGTGAAATGCAGCTTAGTGCAAAAACAGGCTGCTCTCGCTCTGAAACGCTCATTTTTCACATAAGCCACTTTTCAGCCTTATAGGCGACTGTACAGTGCAAAAACAGCCTCCTCTCGCTCTGAAACGCTCATTTTTCACATAAGCCACTTTTCAGCCTTAGGCGACTGTACAGTGCTAAAACAGCCTCCTATCGCTCTGAAACGCTCATTTTTGACATAACCCACTTTTCAGCCTTAATGAATTAAATTCCAGGTAAAAACTCCTTTGCCATGAAGAAGATCCAAATTCAACAAGTTCAGGCTAGTAAACCTGTTTGAAAGACCTTTTTTCAGTGAAATGCAGCTTAGTGCAAAAACAGGCTGCTCTCGCTCTGAAACGCTCATTTTTCACATAAGCCACTTTTCAGCCTTATAGGCGACTGTACAGTGCAAAAACAGCCTCCTCTCGCTCTGAAACGCTCATTTTTCACATAAGCCACTTTTCAGCCTTAGGCGACTGTACAGTGCTAAAACAGCCTCCTATCGCTCTGAAACGCTCATTTTTGACATAACCCACTTTTCAGCCTTAATGAATTAAATTCCAGGTAAAAACTCCTTTGCCATGAAGAAGATCCAAATTCAACAAGTTCAGGCTAGTAAACCTGTTTGAAAGACCTTTTTTCAGTGAAATGCAGCTTAGTGCAAAAACAGGCTGCTCCCGCTCTGAAACGCTCATTTTTCACATAAGTCACTTTTCAGCCTTAGGCGACTGTACAGTGCAAAAACAGGCTGCTCTCGCTCTGAAACGCTCATTTTTCACATAAGCCACTTTTCAGCGCTAAAACAGCCTCCTATCGCTCTGAAACGCTCATTTTTGACATAAGCCACTTTTCACCTTAAATGAATGAAATTCCAGGTAAAAACTCCTTTGCCATGAAGAAGATCCAAATTCATCCAGTTCAGGCTAGTAAACCTGGTTGAAAGACCTTTTTTCAGTGAAATGCAGCTTAGTGCAAAAACAGGCTGCTCTCGCTCTGAAACGCTCATTTTTCACATAAGCCACTTTTCAGCCTTAGGCGACTGTACAGTGCTAAAACAGCCTCCAATCGCTCTGAAACGCTCATTTTTGACATAAGCCACTTTTCACCTTTAATGAATGAAATTCCAGGTAAAAACTCCTTTGCCATGAAGAAGATCCAAATTCAACCAGTTCAGGCTAGTAAACCTGTTTGAAAGACCTTTTTTCAGTGAAATGCAGCTTAGTGCAAAAACAGGCTGCTCTCGCTCTGAAACGCTCATTTTTCACATAAGCCACTTTTCAGCCTTATAGGCGACTGTACAGTGCAAAAACAGCCTCCTCTCGCTCTGAAACGCTCATTTTTGACATAAGCCACTTTTCACCTTTAATGAATGAAATTCCAGGTAAAAACTCCTTTGCCATGAAGAAGATCCAAATTCAACCAGTTCAGGCTAGTAAACCTGTTTGAAAGACCTTTTTTCAGTGAAATGCAGCTTAGTGCAAAAACAGGCTGCTCTCGCTCTGAAACGCTCATTTTTCACATAAGCCACTTTTCAGCCTTATAGGCGACTGTACAGTGCAAAAACAGCCTCCTCTCGCTCTGAAACGCTCATTTTTCACATAAGCCACTTTTCAGCCTTAGGCGACTGTACAGTGCTAAAACAGCCTCCTATCGCTCTGAAACGCTCATTTTTGACATAACCCACTTTTCAGCCTTAATGAATTAAATTCCAGGTAAAAACTCCTTTGCCATGAAGAAGATCCAAATTCAACAAGTTCAGGCTAGTAAACCTGTTTGAAAGACCTTTTTTCAGTGAAATGCAGCTTAGTGCAAAAACAGGCTGCTCTCGCTCTGAAACGCTCATTTTTCACATAAGCCACTTTTCAGCCTTATAGGCGACTGTACAGTGCAAAAACAGGCTGCTCTCGCTCTGAAACGCTCATTTTTCACATAAGCCACTTTTCAGCGCTAAAACAGCCTCCAATCGCTCTGAAACGCTCATTTTTGACATAAGCCACTTTTCACCTTTAATGAATTAAATTCCAGGTAAAAACTCCTTTGCCATGAAGAAGATCCAAATTCATCCAGTTCAGGCTAGTAAACCTGGTTGAAAGACCTTTTTTCAGTGAAATGCAGCTTAGTGCCAAAACAGGCTGCTCTCGCTCTGAAACGCTCATTTTTCACATAAGCCACTTTTCAGCCTTATAGGCGACTGTACAGTGCAAAAACAGCCTCCTCTCGCTCTGAAACGCTCATTTTTCACATAAGCCACTTTTCAGCCTTAGGCGACTGTACAGTGCTAAAACAGCCTCCTATCGCTCTGAAACGCTCATTTTTGACATAACCCACTTTTCAGCCTTAATGAATTAAATTCCAGGTAAAAACTCCTTTGCCATGAAGAAGATCCAAATTCAACAAGTTCAGGCTAGTAAACCTGTTTGAAAGACCTTTTTTCAGTGAAATGCAGCTTAGTGCAAAAACAGGCTGCTCTCGCTCTGAAACGCTCATTTTTCACATAAGCCACTTTTCAGCCTTATAGGCGACTGTACAGTGCAAAAACAGCCTCCTCTCGCTCTGAAACGCTCATTTTTCACATAAGCCACTTTTCAGCCTTAGGCGACTGTACAGTGCTAAAACAGCCTCCTATCGCTCTGAAACGCTCATTTTTGACATAAGCCACTTTTCAGCCTTAATGAATTAAATTCCAGGTAAAAACTCCTTTGCCATGAAGAAGATCCAAATTCAACAAGTTCAGGCTAGTAAACCTGTTTGAAAGACCTTTTTTCAGTGAAATGCAGCTTAGTGCAAAAACAGGCTGCTCCCGCTCTGAAACGCTCATTTTTCACATAAGCCACTTTTCAGCCTTAGGCGACTGTACAGTGCAAAAACAGGCTGCTCTCGCTCTGAAACGCTCATTTTTCACATAAGCCACTTTTCAGCGCTAAAACAGCCTCCAATCGCTCTGAAACGCTCATTTTTGACATAAGCCACTTTTCACCTTAAATGAATGAAATTCCAGGTAAAAACTCCTTTGCCATGAAGAAGATCCAAATTCATCCAGTTCAGGCTAGTAAACCTGGTTGAAAGACCTTTTTTCAGTGAAATGCAGCTTAGTGCAAAAACAGGCTGCTCTCGCTCTGAAACGCTCATTTTTCACATAAGCCACTTTTCAGCCTTAGGCGACTGTACAGTGCTAAAACAGCCTCCAATCGCTCTGAAACGCTCATTTTTGACATAAGCCACTTTTCACCTTTAATGAATGAAATTCCAGGTAAAAACTCCTTTGCCATGAAGAAGATCCAAATTCAACAAGTTCAGGCTAGTAAACCTGTTTGAAAGACCTTTTTTCAGTGAAATGCAGCTTAGTGCAAAAACAGGCTGCTCCCGCTCTGAAACGCTCATTTTTCACATAAGCCACTTTTCAGCGCTAAAACAGCCTCCAATCGCTCTGAAACGCTCATTTTTGACATGAGCCACTTTTCACCTTTAATGAATGAAATTCCAGGTAAAAACTCCTTTGCCATGACGAAGATCCAAATTCATCCAGTTCAGGCTAGTAAACCTGGTTGAAAGACCTTTATTCAGTGAAATGCAGCTTAGTGCCAAAACAGGCTGCTCTCGCTCTGAAACGCTCATTTTTCACATAAGCCACTTTTCAGCGCTAAAACAGCCTCCAATCGCTCTGAAACGCTCATTTTTGACATAAGCCACTTTTCACCTTTAATGAATGAAATTCCAGGTCAAAACTCCTTTGCCATGAAGAAGATCCAAATTCATCCAGTTCAGGCTAGTAAACCTGGTTGAAAGACCTTTTTTCAGTGAAATGCAGCTTAGTGCCAAAACAGGCTGCTCTCGCTCTGAAACGCTCATTTTTCACATAAGCCACTTTTCAGCCTGATAGGCGACTGTACAGTGCAAAAACAGCCTCCTCTCGCTCTGAAACGCTCATTTTTCACATAAGCCACTTTTCAGCCTTAGGCGACTGTACAGTGCTAAAACAGCCTCCTATCGCTCTGAAACGCTCATTTTTGACATAACCCACTTTTCAGCCTTAATGAATTAAATTCCAGGTAAAAACTCCTTTGCCATGAAGAAGATCCAAATTCAACAAGTTCAGGCTAGTAAACCTGTTTGAAAGACCTTTTTTCAGTGAAATGCAGCTTAGTGCAAAAACAGGCTGCTCCCGCTCTGAAACGCTCATTTTTCACATAAGCCACTTTTCAGCCTTAGGCGACTGTGCAGTGCTAAAACAGCCTCCTATCGCTCTGAAACGCTCATTTTTGACATAAGCCACTTTTCACCCTTAATGAATGAAATTCCAGGTAAAAACTCCTTTGCCGTGAAGAAGATCCAAATTCAACCAGTTCAGGCTAGTAAACCTGTTTGAAAGACCTTTTTTCAGTGAAATGCAGCTTAGTGCAAAAACAGGCTGCTCTCGCTCTGAAACGCTCATTTTTCACATAAGCCACTTTTCAGCCTTAGGCGACTGTACAGTGCAAAAACAGGCTGCTCTCGCTCTGAAACGCTCATTTTTCACATAAGCCACTTTTCAGCGCTAAAACAGCCTCCAATCGCTCTGAAACGCTCATTTTTGACATAAGCCACTTTTCACCTTTAATGAATGAAATTCCAGGTAAAAACTCCTTTGCCATGAAGAAGATCCAAATTCATCCAGTTCAGGCTAGTAAACCTGGTTGAAAGACCTTTTTTCAGTGAAATGCAGCTTAGTGCAAAAACAGGCTGCTCTCGCTCTGAAACGCTCATTTTTCACATAAGCCACTTTTCAGCGCTAAAACAGCCTCCAATCGCTCTGAAACGCTCATTTTTGACATAAGCCACTTTTCACCTTAAATGAATGAAATTCCAGGTAAAAACTCCTTTGCCATGAAGAAGATCCAAATTCATCCAGTTCAGGCTAGTAAACCTGGTTGAAAGACCTTTTTTCAGTGAAATGCAGCTTAGTGCCAAAACAGGCTGCTCTCGCTCTGAAACGCTCATTTTTCACATAAGCCACTTTTCAGCCTTATAGGCGACTGTACAGTGCAAAAACAGCCTCCTCTCGCTCTGAAACGCTCATTTTTCACATAAGCCACTTTTCAGCCTTAGGCGACTGTACAGTGCTAAAACAGCCTCCTATCGCTCTGAAACGCTCATTTTTGACATAACCCACTTTTCAGCCTTAATGAATTAAATTCCAGGTAAAAACTCCTTTGCCATGAAGAAGATCCAAATTCAACAAGTTCAGGCTAGTAAACCTGTTTGAAAGACCTTTTTTCAGTGAAATGCAGCTTAGTGCAAAAACAGGCTGCTCTCGCTCTGAAACGCTCATTTTTCACATAAGCCACTTTTCAGCCTTATAGGCGACTGTACAGTGCAAAAACAGCCTCCTCTCGCTCTGAAACGCTCATTTTTCACATAAGCCACTTTTCAGCCTTAGGCGACTGTACAGTGCTAAAACAGCCTCCTATCGCTCTGAAACGCTCATTTTTGACATAACCCACTTTTCAGCCTTAATGAATTAAATTCCAGGTAAAAACTCCTTTGCCATGAAGAAGATCCAAATTCAACAAGTTCAGGCTAGTAAACCTGTTTGAAAGACCTTTTTTCAGTGAAATGCAGCTTAGTGCAAAAACAGGCTGCTCCCGCTCTGAAACGCTCATTTTTCACATAAGTCACTTTTCAGCCTTAGGCGACTGTACAGTGCAAAAACAGGCTGCTCTCGCTCTGAAACGCTCATTTTTCACATAAGCCACTTTTCAGCGCTAAAACAGCCTCCAATCGCTCTGAAACGCTCATTTTTGACATAAGCCACTTTTCACCTTAAATGAATGAAATTCCAGGTAAAAACTCCTTTGCCATGAAGAAGATCCAAATTCATCCAGTTCAGGCTAGTAAACCTGGTTGAAAGACCTTTTTTCAGTGAAATGCAGCTTAGTGCAAAAACAGGCTGCTCTCGCTCTGAAACGCTCATTTTTCACATAAGCCACTTTTCACCTTAAATGAATGAAATTCCAGGTAAAAACTCCTTTGCCATGAAGAAGATCCAAATTCATCCAGTTCAGGCTAGTAAACCTGGTTGAAAGACCTTTTTTCAGTGAAATGCAGCTTAGTGCCAAAACAGGCTGCTCTCGCTCTGAAACGCTCATTTTTCACATAAGCCACTTTTCAGCCTTATAGGCGACTGTACAGTGCAAAAACAGCCTCCTCTCGCTCTGAAACGCTCATTTTTCACATAAGCCACTTTTCAGCCTTAGGCGACTGTACAGTGCTAAAACAGCCTCCTATCGCTCTGAAACGCTCATTTTTGACATAACCCACTTTTCAGCCTTAATGAATTAAATTCCAGGTAAAAACTCCTTTGCCATGAAGAAGATCCAAATTCAACAAGTTCAGGCTAGTAAACCTGTTTGAAAGACCTTTTTTCAGTGAAATGCAGCTTAGTGCAAAAACAGGCTGCTCTCGCTCTGAAACGCTCATTTTTCACATAAGCCACTTTTCAGCCTTATAGGCGACTGTACAGTGCAAAAACAGCCTCCTCTCGCTCTGAAACGCTCATTTTTCACATAAGCCACTTTTCAGCCTTAGGCGACTGTACAGTGCTAAAACAGCCTCCTATCGCTCTGAAACGCTCATTTTTGACATAACCCACTTTTCAGCCTTAATGAATTAAATTCCAGGTAAAAACTCCTTTGCCATGAAGAAGATCCAAATTCAACAAGTTCAGGCTAGTAAACCTGTTTGAAAGACCTTTTTTCAGTGAAATGCAGCTTAGTGCAAAAACAGGCTGCTCCCGCTCTGAAACGCTCATTTTTCACATAAGTCACTTTTCAGCCTTAGGCGACTGTACAGTGCAAAAACAGGCTGCTCTCGCTCTGAAACGCTCATTTTTCACATAAGCCACTTTTCAGCGCTAAAACAGCCTCCAATCGCTCTGAAACGCTCATTTTTGACATAAGCCACTTTTCACCTTAAATGAATGAAATTCCAGGTAAAAACTCCTTTGCCATGAAGAAGATCCAAATTCATCCAGTTCAGGCTAGTAAACCTGGTTGAAAGACCTTTTTTCAGTGAAATGCAGCTTAGTGCAAAAACAGGCTGCTCTCGCTCTGAAACGCTCATTTTTCACATAAGCCACTTTTCAGCCTTAGGCGACTGTACAGTGCTAAAACAGCCTCCAATCGCTCTGAAACGCTCATTTTTGACATAAGCCACTTTTCACCTTTAATGAATGAAATTCCAGGTAAAAACTCCTTTGCCATGAAGAAGATCCAAATTCAACCAGTTCAGGCTAGTAAACCTGTTTGAAAGACCTTTTTTCAGTGAAATGCAGCTTAGTGCAAAAACAGGCTGCTCTCGCTCTGAAACGCTCATTTTTCACATAAGCCACTTTTCAGCCTTATAGGCGACTGTACAGTGCAAAAACAGCCTCCTCTCGCTCTGAAACGCTCATTTTTCACATAAGCCACTTTTCAGCGCTAAAACAGCCTCCAATCGCTCTGAAACGCTCATTTTTGACATAAGCCACTTTTCACCTTTAATGAATGAAATTCCAGGTAAAAACTCCTTTGCCATGACGAAGATCCAAATTCATCCAGTTCAGGCTAGTAAACCTGGTTGAAAGACCTTTTTTCAGTGAAATGCAGCTTAGTGCCAAAACAGGCTGCTCTCGCTCTGAAACGCTCATTTTTCACATAAGCCACTTTTCAGCGCTAAAACAGCCTCCAATCGCTCTGAAACGCTCATTTTTGACATAAGCCACTTTTCACCTTTAATGAATGAAATTCCAGGTCAAAACTCCTTTGCCATGAAGAAGATCCAAATTCATCCAGTTCAGGCTAGTAAACCTGGTTGAAAGACCTTTTTTCAGTGAAATGCAGCTTAGTGCCAAAACAGGCTGCTCTCGCTCTGAAACGCTCATTTTTCACATAAGCCACTTTTCAGCCTTATAGGCGACTGTACAGTGCAAAAACAGCCTCCTATCGCTCTGAAACGCTCATTTTTGACATAACCCACTTTTCAGCCTTAATGAATTAAATTCCAGGTAAAAACTCCTTTGCCATGAAGAAGATCCAAATTCAACCAGTTCAGGCTAGTAAACCTGTTTGAAAGACTTTTTTTCAGTGAAATGCAGCTTAGTGCAAAAACAGGCTGCTCTCGCTCTGAAACGCTCATTTTTCACATAAGCCACTTTTCAGCGCTAAAACAGCCTCCAATCGCTCTGAAACGCTCATTTTTGACATAAGCCACTTTTCACCTTAAATGAATGAAATTCCAGGTAAAAACTCCTTTGCCATGAAGAAGATCCAAATTCATCCAGTTCAGGCTAGTAAACCTGGTTGAAAGACCTTTTTTCAGTGAAATGCAGCTTAGTGCCAAAACAGGCTGCTCTCGCTCTGAAACGCTCATTTTTCACATAAGCCACTTTTCAGCCTTATAGGCGACTGTACAGTGCAAAAACAGCCTCCTCTCGCTCTGAAACGCTCATTTTTCACATAAGCCACTTTTCAGCCTTAGGCGACTGTACAGTGCTAAAACAGCCTCCTATCGCTCTGAAACGCTCATTTTTGACATAACCCACTTTTCAGCCTTAATGAATTAAATTCCAGGTAAAAACTCCTTTGCCATGAAGAAGATCCAAATTCAACAAGTTCAGGCTAGTAAACCTGTTTGAAAGACCTTTTTTCAGTGAAATGCAGCTTAGTGCAAAAACAGGCTGCTCTCGCTCTGAAACGCTCATTTTTCACATAAGCCACTTTTCAGCCTTATAGGCGACTGTACAGTGCAAAAACAGCCTCCTCTCGCTCTGAAACGCTCATTTTTCACATAAGCCACTTTTCAGCCTTAGGCGACTGTACAGTGCTAAAACAGCCTCCTATCGCTCTGAAACGCTCATTTTTGACATAACCCACTTTTCAGCCTTAATGAATTAAATTCCAGGTAAAAACTCCTTTGCCATGAAGAAGATCCAAATTCAACAAGTTCAGGCTAGTAAACCTGTTTGAAAGACCTTTTTTCAGTGAAATGCAGCTTAGTGCAAAAACAGGCTGCTCCCGCTCTGAAACGCTCATTTTTCACATAAGCCACTTTTCAGCCTTAGGCGACTGTACAGTGCAAAAACAGGCTGCTCTCGCTCTGAAACGCTCATTTTTCACATAAGCCACTTTTCAGCGCTAAAACAGCCTCCAATCGCTCTGAAACGCTCATTTTTGACATAAGCCACTTTTCACCTTAAATGAATGAAATTCCAGGTAAAAACTCCTTTGCCATGAAGAAGATCCAAATTCATCCAGTTCAGGCTAGTAAACCTGGTTGAAAGACCTTTTTTCAGTGAAATGCAGCTTAGTGCAAAAACAGGCTGCTCTCGCTCTGAAACGCTCATTTTTCACATAAGCCACTTTTCAGCCTTAGGCGACTGTACAGTGCTAAAACAGCCTCCAATCGCTCTGAAACGCTCATTTTTGACATAAGCCACTTTTCACCTTTAATGAATGAAATTCCAGGTAAAAACTCCTTTGCCATGAAGAAGATCCAAATTCAACCAGTTCAGGCTAGTAAACCTGTTTGAAAGACCTTTTTTCAGTGAAATGCAGCTTAGTGCAAAAACAGGCTGCTCTCGCTCTGAAACGCTCATTTTTCACATAAGCCACTTTTCAGCCTTATAGGCGACTGTACAGTGCAAAAACAGCCTCCTCTCGCTCTGAAACGCTCATTTTTCACATAAGCCACTTTTCAGCCTTAGGCGACTGTACAGTGCTAAAACAGCCTCCTATCGCTCTGAAACGCTCATTTTTGACATAACCCACTTTTCAGCCTTAATGAATTAAATTCCAGGTAAAAACTCCTTTGCCATGAAGAAGATCCAAATTCATCCAGTTCAGGTTAGTAAACCTGGTTGAAAGACCTTTTTTCAGTGAAATGCAGCTTAGTGCAAAAACAGGCTGCTCCCGCTCTGAAACGCTCATTTTTCACATAAGCCACTTTTCAGCGCTAAAACAGCCTCCAATCGCTCTGAAACGCTCATTTTTGACATAAGCCACTTTTCACCTTTAATGAATGAAATTCCAGGTAAAAACTCCTTTGCCATGACGAAGATCCAAATTCATCCAGTTCAGGCTAGTAAACCTGGTTGAAAGACCTTTTTTCAGTGAAATGCAGCTTAGTGCCAAAACAGGCTGCTCTCGCTCTGAAACGCTCATTTTTCACATAAGCCACTTTTCAGCGCTAAAACAGCCTCCAATCGCTCTGAAACGCTCATTTTTGACATAAGCCACTTTTCACCTTTAATGAATGAAATTCCAGGTCAAAACTCCTTTGCCATGAAGAAGATCCAAATTCATCCAGTTCAGGCTAGTAAACCTGGTTGAAAGACCTTTTTTCAGTGAAATGCAGCTTAGTGCCAAAACAGGCTGCTCTCGCTCTGAAACGCTCATTTTTCACATAAGCCACTTTTCAGCCTTATAGGCGACTGTACAGTGCAAAAACAGCCTCCTCTCGCTCTGAAACGCTCATTTTTCACATAAGCCACTTTTCAGCCTTAGGCGACTGTACAGTGCTAAAACAGCCTCCTATCGCTCTGAAACGCTCATTTTTGACATAACCCACTTTTCAGCCTTAATGAATTAAATTCCAGGTAAAAACTCCTTTGCCATGAAGAAGATCCAAATTCAACAAGTTCAGGCTAGTAAACCTGTTTGAAAGACCTTTTTTCAGTGAAATGCAGCTTAGTGCAAAAACAGGCTGCTCCCGCTCTGAAACGCTCATTTTTCACATAAGCCACTTTTCAGCCTTAGGCGACTGTGCAGTGCTAAAACAGCCTCCTATCGCTCTGAAACGCTCATTTTTGACATAAGCCACTTTTCACCCTTAATGAATGAAATTCCAGGTAAAAACTCCTTTGCCGTGAAGAAGATCCAAATTCAACCAGTTCAGGCTAGTAAACCTGTTTGAAAGACCTTTTTTCAGTGAAATGCAGCTTAGTGCAAAAACAGGCTGCTCTCGCTCTGAAACGCTCATTTTTCACATAAGCCACTTTTCAGCCTTAGGCGACTGTACAGTGCAAAAACAGGCTGCTCTCGCTCTGAAACGCTCATTTTTCACATAAGCCACTTTTCAGCGCTAAAACAGCCTCCAATCGCTCTGAAACGCTCATTTTTGACATAAGCCACTTTTCACCCTTAATGAATGAAATTCCAGGTAAAAACTCCTTTGCCGTGAAGAAGATCCAAATTCAACCAGTTCAGGCTAGTAAACCTGTTTGAAAGACCTTTTTTCAGTGAAATGCAGCTTAGTGCAAAAACAGGCTGCTCTCGCTCTGAAACGCTCATTTTTCACATAAGCCACTTTTCAGCCTTAGGCGACTGTGCAGTGCTAAAACAGCCTCCTATCGCTCTGAAACGCTCATTTTTGACATAAGCCACTTTTCACCCTTAATGAATGAAATTCCAGGTAAAAACTCCTTTGCCGTGAAGAAGATCCAAATTCAACCAGTTCAGGCTAGTAAACCTGTTTGAAAGACCTTTTTTCAGTGAAATGCAGCTTAGTGCAAAAACAGGCTGCTCTCGCTCTGAAACGCTCATTTTTCACATAAGCCACTTTTCAGCCTTAGGCGACTGTACAGTGCAAAAACAGGCTGCTCTCGCTCTGAAACGCTCATTTTTCACATAAGCCACTTTTCAGCGCTAAAACAGCCTCCAATCGCTCTGAAACGCTCATTTTTGACATAAGCCACTTTTCACCTTTAATGAATGAAATTCCAGGTAAAAACTCCTTTGCCATGAAGAAGATCCAAATTCATCCAGTTCAGGCTAGTAAACCTGGTTGAAAGACCTTTTTTCAGTGAAATGCAGCTTAGTGCAAAAACAGGCTGCTCTCGCTCTGAAACGCTCATTTTTCACATAAGCCACTTTTCAGCGCTAAAACAGCCTCCAATCGCTCTGAAACGCTCATTTTTGACATAAGCCACTTTTCACCTTAAATGAATGAAATTCCAGGTAAAAACTCCTTTGCCATGAAGAAGATCCAAATTCATCCAGTTCAGGCTAGTAAACCTGGTTGAAAGACCTTTTTTCAGTGAAATGCAGCTTAGTGCCAAAACAGGCTGCTCTCGCTCTGAAACGCTCATTTTTCACATAAGCCACTTTTCAGCCTTATAGGCGACTGTACAGTGCAAAAACAGCCTCCTCTCGCTCTGAAACGCTCATTTTTCACATAAGCCACTTTTCAGCCTTAGGCGACTGTACAGTGCTAAAACAGCCTCCTATCGCTCTGAAACGCTCATTTTTGACATAACCCACTTTTCAGCCTTAATGAATTAAATTCCAGGTAAAAACTCCTTTGCCATGAAGAAGATCCAAATTCAACAAGTTCAGGCTAGTAAACCTGTTTGAAAGACCTTTTTTCAGTGAAATGCAGCTTAGTGCAAAAACAGGCTGCTCTCGCTCTGAAACGCTCATTTTTCACATAAGCCACTTTTCAGCCTTATAGGCGACTGTACAGTGCTAAAACAGCCTCCTATCGCTCTGAAACGCTCATTTTTGACATAACCCACTTTTCAGCCTTAATGAATTAAATTCCAGGTAAAAACTCCTTTGCCATGAAGAAGATCCAAATTCAACAAGTTCAGGCTAGTAAACCTGTTTGAAAGACCTTTTTTCAGTGAAATGCAGCTTAGTGCAAAAACAGGCTGCTCCCGCTCTGAAACGCTCATTTTTCACATAAGCCACTTTTCAGCCTTAGGCGACTGTACAGTGCAAAAACAGGCTGCTCTCGCTCTGAAACGCTCATTTTTCACATAAGCCACTTTTCAGCGCTAAAACAGCCTCCAATCGCTCTGAAACGCTCATTTTTGACATAAGCCACTTTTCACCTTAAATGAATGAAATTCGAGGTAAAAACTCCTTTGCCATGAAGAAGATCCAAATTCATCCAGTTCAGGCTAGTAAACCTGGTTGAAAGACCTTTTTTCAGTGAAATGCAGCTTAGTGCAAAAACAGGCTGCTCTCGCTCTGAAACGCTCATTTTTCACATAAGCCACTTTTCAGCCTTAGGCGACTGGTACAGTGCTAAAACAGCCTCCAATCGCTCTGAAACGCTCATTTTTGACATAAGCCACTTTTCACCTTTAATGAATGAAATTCCAGGTAAAAACTCCTTTGCCATGAAGAAGATCCAAATTCAACCAGTTCAGGCTAGTAAACCTGTTTGAAAGACCTTTTTTCAGTGAAATGCAGCTTAGTGCAAAAACAGGCTGCTCTCGCTCTGAAACGCTCATTTTTCACATAAGCCACTTTTCAGCCTTATAGGCGACTGTACAGTGCAAAAACAGCCTCCTCTCGCTCTGAAACGCTCATTTTTCACATAAGCCACTTTTCAGCCTTAGGCGACTGTACAGTGCTAAAACAGCCTCCTATCGCTCTGAAACGCTCATTTTTGACATAACCCACTTTTCAGCCTTAATGAATTAAATTCCAGGTAAAAACTCCTTTGCCATGAAGAAGATCCAAATTCATCCAGTTCAGGCTAGTAAACCTGGTTGAAAGACCTTTTTTCAGTGAAATGCAGCTTAGTGCAAAAACAGGCTGCTCCCGCTCTGAAACGCTCATTTTTCACATAAGCCACTTTTCAGCGCTAAAACAGCCTCCAATCGCTCTGAAACGCTCATTTTTGACATAAGCCACTTTTCACCTTTAATGAATGAAATTCCAGGTAAAAACTCCTTTGCCATGACGAAGATCGAAATTCATCCAGTTCAGGCTAGTAAACCTGGTTGAAAGACCTTTTTTCAGTGAAATGCAGCTTAGTGCCAAAACAGGCTGCTCTCGCTCTGAAACGCTCATTTTTCACATAAGCCACTTTTCAGCGCTAAAACAGCCTCCAATCGCTCTGAAACGCTCATTTTTGACATAAGCCACTTTTCACCTTTAATGAATGAAATTCCAGGTCAAAACTCCTTTGCCATGAAGAAGATCCAAATTCATCCAGTTCAGGCTAGTAAACCTGGTTGAAAGACCTTTTTTCAGTGAAATGCAGCTTAGTGCCAAAACAGGCTGCTCTCGCTCTGAAACGCTCATTTTTCACATAAGCCACTTTTCAGCCTTATAGGCGACTGTACAGTGCAAAAACAGCCTCCTCTCGCTCTGAAACGCTCATTTTTCACATAAGCCACTTTTCAGCCTTAGGCGACTGTACAGTGCTAAAACAGCCTCCTATCGCTCTGAAACGCTCATTTTTGACATAACCCACTTTTCAGCTTTAATGAATTAAATTCCAGGTAAAAACTCCTTTGCCATGAAGAAGATCCAAATTCAACAAGTTCAGGCTAGTAAACCTGTTTGAAAGACCTTTTTTCAGTGAAATGCAGCTTAGTGCAAAAACAGGCTGCTCCCGCTCTGAAACGCTCATTTTTCACATAAGCCACTTTTCAGCCTTAGGCGACTGTGCAGTGCTAAAACAGGCTCCTATCGCTCTGAAACGCTCATTTTTGACATAAGCCACTTTTCACCCTTAATGAATGAAATTCCAGGTAAAAACTCCTTTGCCGTGAAGAAGATCCAAATTCAACCAGTTCAGGCTAGTAAACCTGTTTGAAAGACCTTTTTTCAGTGAAATGCAGCTTAGTGCAAAAACAGGCTGCTCTCGCTCTGAAACGCTCATTTTTCACATAAGCCACTTTTCAGCCTTAGGCGACTGTACAGTGCAAAAACAGGCTGCTCTCGCTCTGAAACGCTCATTTTTCACATAAGCCACTTTTCAGCGCTAAAACAGCCTCCAATCGCTCTGAAACGCTCATTTTTGACATAAGCCACTTTTCACCCTTAATGAATGAAATTCCAGGTAAAAACTCCTTTGCCGTGAAGAAGATCCAAATTCAACCAGTTCAGGCTAGTAAACCTGTTTGAAAGACCTTTTTTCAGTGAAATGCAGCTTAGTGCAAAAACAGGCTGCTCTCGCTCTGAAACGCTCATTTTTCACATAAGCCACTTTTCAGCCTTAGGCGACTGTGCAGTGCTAAAACAGCCTCCTATCGCTCTGAAACGCTCATTTTTGACATAAGCCACTTTTCACCCTTAATGAATGAAATTCCAGGTAAAAACTCCTTTGCCGTGAAGAAGATCCAAATTCAACCAGTTCAGGCTAGTAAACCTGTTTGAAAGACCTTTTTTCAGTGAAATGCAGCTTAGTGCAAAAACAGGCTGCTCTCGCTCTGAAACGCTCATTTTTCACATAAGCCACTTTTCAGCCTTAGGCGACTGTACAGTGCAAAAACAGGCTGCTCTCGCTCTGAAACGCTCATTTTTCACATAAGCCACTTTTCAGCGCTAAAACAGCCTCCAATCGCTCTGAAACGCTCATTTTTGACATAAGCCACTTTTCACCTTTAATGAATGAAATTCCAGGTAAAAACTCCTTTGCCATGAAGAAGATCCAAATTCATCCAGTTCAGGCTAGTAAACCTGGTTGAAAGACCTTTTTTCAGTGAAATGCAGCTTAGTGCAAAAACAGGCTGCTCTCGCTCTGAAACGCTCATTTTTCACATAAGCCACTTTTCAGCGCTAAAACAGCCTCCAATCGCTCTGAAACGCTCATTTTTGACATAAGCCACTTTTCACCTTAAATGAATGAAATTCCAGGTAAAAACTCCTTTGCCATGAAGAAGATCCAAATTCATCCAGTTCAGGCTAGTAAACCTGGTTGAAAGACCTTTTTTCAGTGAAATGCAGCTTAGTGCCAAAACAGGCTGCTCTCGCTCTGAAACGCTCATTTTTCACATAAGCCACTTTTCAGCCTTATAGGCGACTGTACAGTGCAAAAACAGCCTCCTCTCGCTCTGAAACGCTCATTTTTCACATAAGCCACTTTTCAGCCTTAGGCGACTGTACAGTGCTAAAACAGCCTCCTATCGCTCTGAAACGCTCATTTTTGACATAACCCACTTTTCAGCCTTAATGAATTAAATTCCAGGTAAAAACTCCTTTGCCATGAAGAAGATCCAAATTCAACAAGTTCAGGCTAGTAAACCTGTTTGAAAGACCTTTTTTCAGTGAAATGCAGCTTAGTGCAAAAACAGGCTGCTCCCGCTCTGAAACGCTCATTTTTCACATAAGCCACTTTTCAGCCTTAGGCGACTGTACAGTGCAAAAACAGGCTGCTCTCGCTCTGAAACGCTCATTTTTCACATAAGCCACTTTTCAGCGCTAAAACAGCCTCCAATCGCTCTGAAACGCTCATTTTTGACATAAGCCACTTTTCACCTTAAATGAATGAAATTCCAGGTAAAAACTCCTTTGCCATGAAGAAGATCCAAATTCATCCAGTTCAGGCTAGTAAACCTGGTTGAAAGACCTTTTTTCAGTGAAATGCAGCTTAGTGCAAAAACAGGCTGCTCTCGCTCTGAAACGCTCATTTTTCACATAAGCCACTTTTCAGCCTTAGGCGACTGTACAGTGCTAAAACAGCCTCCAATCGCTCTGAAACGCTCATTTTTGACATAAGCCACTTTTCACCTTTAATGAATGAAATTCCAGGTAAAAACTCCTTTGCCATGAAGAAGATCCAAATTCAACCAGTTCAGGCTAGTAAACCTGTTTGAAAGACCTTTTTTCAGTGAAATGCAGCTTAGTGCAAAAACAGGCTGCTCTCGCTCTGAAACGCTCATTTTTCACATAAGCCACTTTTCAGCCTTATAGGCGACTGTACAGTGCAAAAACAGCCTCCTCTCGCTCTGAAACGCTCATTTTTCACATAAGCCACTTTTCAGCCTTAGGCGACTGTACAGTGCTAAAACAGCCTCCTATCGCTCTGAAACGCTCATTTTTGACATAACCCACTTTTCAGCCTTAATGAATTAAATTCCAGGTAAAAACTCCTTTGCCATGAAGAAGATCCAAATTCATCCAGTTCAGGCTAGTAAACCTGGTTGAAAGACCTTTTTTCAGTGAAATGCAGCTTAGTGCAAAAACAGGCTGCTCTCGCTCTGAAACGCTCATTTTTCACATAAGCCACTTTTCAGCCTTAGGCGACTGTACAGTGCAAAAACAGGCTGCTCTCGCTCTGAAACGCTCATTTTTCACATAAGCCACTTTTCAGCGCTAAAACAGCCTCCAATCGCTCTGAAACGCTCATTTTTGACATAAGCCACTTTTCACCTTTAATGAATGAAATTCCAGGTAAAAACTCCTTTGCCATGACGAAGATCCAAATTCATCCAGTTCAGGCTAGTAAACCTGGTTGAAAGACCTTTTTTCAGTGAAATGCAGCTTAGTGCCAAAACAGGCTGCTCTCGCTCTGAAACGCTCATTTTTCACATAAGCCACTTTTCAGCGCTAAAACAGCCTCCAATCGCTCTGAAACGCTCATTTTTGACATAAGCCACTTTTCACCTTTAATGAATGAAATTCCAGGTCAAAACTCCTTTGCCATGAAGAAGATCCAAATTCATCCAGTTCAGGCTAGTAAACCTGGTTGAAAGACCTTTTTTCAGTGAAATGCAGCTTAGTGCAAAAACAGGCTGCTCTCGCTCTGAAACGCTCATTTTTCACATAAGCCACTTTTCAGCCTTATAGGCGACTGTACAGTGCAAAAACAGCCTCCTCTCGCTCTGAAACGCTCATTTTTCACATAAGCCACTTTTCAGCCTTAGGCGACTGTACAGTGCTAAAACAGCCTCCTATCGCTCTGAAACGCTCATTTTTGACATAAGCCACTTTTCACCTTTAATGAATGAAATTCCAGGTAAAAACTCCTTTGCCATGAAGAAGACCCAAATTCATCCAGTTCAGGCTAGTAAACCTGGTTGAAAGACCTTTTTTCAGTGAAATGCAGCTTAGTGCAAAAACAGGCTGCTCTCGCTCTGAAACGCTCATTTTTCACATAAGCCACTTTTCAGCGCTAAAACAGCCTCCAATCGCTCTGAAACGCTCATTTTTGACATAAGCCACTTTTCACCTTTAATGAATGAAATTCCAGGTAAAAACTCCTTTGCCATGAAGAAGATCCAAATTCAACCAGTTCAGGCTAGTAAACCTGTTTGAAAGACCTTTTTTCAGTGAAATGCAGCTTAGTGCAAAAACAGGCTGCTCTCGCTCTGAAACGCTCATTTTTCACATAAGCCACTTTTCAGCCTTATAGGCGACTGTACAGTGCAAAAACAGCCTCCTCTCGCTCTGAAACGCTCATTTTTCACATAAGCCACTTTTCAGCCTTAGGCGACTGTACAGTGCTAAAACAGCCTCCTATCGCTCTGAAACGCTCATTTTTGACATAACCCACTTTTCAGCCTTAATGAATTAAATTCCAGGTAAAAACTCCTTTGCCATGAAGAAGATCCAAATTCAACAAGTTCAGGCTAGTCAACCTGTTTGAAAGACCTTTTTTCAGTGAAATGCAGCTTAGTGCAAAAACAGGCTGCTCTCGCTCTGAAACGCTCATTTTTCACATAAGCCACTTTTCAGCCTTAGGCGACTGTACAGTGCAAAAACAGGCTGCTCTCGCTCTGAAACGCTCATTTTTCACATAAGCCACTTTTCAGCGCTAAAACAGCCTCCAATCGCTCTGAAACGCTCATTTTTGACATAAGCCACTTTTCACCTTTAATGAATGAAATTCCAGGTAAAAACTCCTTTGCCATGAAGAAGATCCAAATTCAACCAGTTCAGGCTAGTAAACCTGTTTGAAAGACCTTTTTTCAGCGAAATGCAGCTTAGTGCAAAAACAGGCTGCTCTCGCTCTGAAACGCTCATTTTTCACATAAGCCACTTTTCAGCCTTAGGCGACTGTGCAGTGCTAAAACAGCCTCCTATCGCTCTGAAACGCTCATTTTTGACATAAGCCACTTTTCACCCTTAATGAATGAAATTCCAGGTAAAAACTCCTTTGCCGTGAAGAAGATCCAAATTCAACCAGTTCAGGCTAGTAAACCTGTTTGAAAGACCTTTTTTCAGTGAAATGCAGCTTAGTGCAAAAACAGGCTGCTCTCGCTCTGAAACGCTCATTTTTCACATAAGCCACTTTTCAGCCTTAGGCGACTGTACAGTGCAAAAACAGGCTGCTCTCGCTCTGAAACGCTCATTTTTCACATAAGCCACTTTTCAGCGCTAAAACAGCCTCCAATCGCTCTGAAACGCTCATTTTTGACATAAGCCACTTTTCACCTTTAATGAATGAAATTCCAGGTAAAAACTCCTTTGCCATGAAGAAGACCCAAATTCATCCAGTTCAGGCTAGTAAACCTGGTTGAAAGACCTTTTTTCAGTGAAATGCAGCTTAGTGCAAAAACAGGCTGCTCTCGCTCTGAAACGCTCATTTTTCACATAAGCCACTTTTCAGCGCTAAAACAGCCTCCAATCGCTCTGAAACGCTCATTTTTGACATAAGCCACTTTTCACCTTTAATGAATGAAATTCCAGGTAAAAACTCCTTTGCCATGAAGAAGATCCAAATTCAACCAGTTCAGGCTAGTAAACCTGTTTGAAAGACCTTTTTTCAGTGAAATGCAGCTTAGTGCAAAAACAGGCTGCTCTCGCTCTGAAACGCTCATTTTTCACATAAGCCACTTTTCAGCCTTATAGGCGACTGTACAGTGCAAAAACAGCCTCCTCTCGCTCTGAAACGCTCATTTTTCACATAAGCCACTTTTCAGCCTTAGGCGACTGTACAGTGCTAAAACAGCCTCCTATCGCTCTGAAACGCTCATTTTTGACATAACCCACTTTTCAGCCTTAATGAATTAAATTCCAGGTAAAAACTCCTTTGCCATGAAGAAGATCCAAATTCAACAAGTTCAGGCTAGTCAACCTGTTTGAAAGACCTTTTTTCAGTGAAATGCAGCTTAGTGCAAAAACAGGCTGCTCTCGCTCTGAAACGCTCATTTTTCACATAAGCCACTTTTCAGCCTTAGGCGACTGTACAGTGCAAAAACAGGCTGCTCTCGCTCTGAAACGCTCATTTTTCACATAAGCCACTTTTCAGCGCTAAAACAGCCTCCAATCGCTCTGAAACGCTCATTTTTGACATAAGCCACTTTTCACCTTTAATGAATGAAATTCCAGGTAAAAACTCCTTTGCCATGAAGAAGATCCAAATTCATCCAGTTCAGGCTAGTAAACCTGGTTGAAAGACCTTTTTTCAGTGAAATGCAGCTTAGTGCCAAAACAGGCTGCTCTCGCTCTGAAACGCTCATTTTTCACATAAGCCACTTTTCAGCCTTATAGGCGACTGTACAGTGCAAAAACAGCCTCCTCTCGCTCTGAAACGCTCATTTTTCACATAAGCCACTTTTCAGCCTTAGGCGACTGTGCAGTGCTAAAACAGCCTCCTATCGCTCTGAAACGCTCATTTTTGACATAAGCCACTTTTCACCCTTAATGAATGAAATTCCAGGTAAAAACTCCTTTGCCGTGAAGAAGATCCAAATTCAACCAGTTCAGGCTAGTAAACCTGTTTGAAAGACCTTTTTTCAGTGAAATGCAGCTTAGTGCAAAAACAGGCTGCTCTCGCTCTGAAACGCTCATTTTTCACATAAGCCACTTTTCAGCCTTAGGCGACTGTACAGTGCAAAAACAGGCTGCTCTCGCTCTGAAACGCTCATTTTTCACATAAGCCACTTTTCAGCCTTAATGAATTAAATTCCAGGTAAAAACTCCTTTGCCATGAAGAAGATCCAAATTCAACAAGTTCAGGCTAGTCAACCTGTTTGAAAGACCTTTTTTCAGTGAAATGCAGCTTAGTGCAAAAACAGGCTGCTCTCGCTCTGAAACGCTCATTTTTCACATAAGCCACTTTTCAGCCTTAGGCGACTGTGCAGTGCTAAAACAGCCTCCTATCGCTCTGAAACGCTCATTTTTGACATAAGCCACTTTTCACCCTTAATGAATGAAATTCCAGGTAAAAACTCCTTTGCCGTGAAGAAGATCCAAATTCAACCAGTTCAGGCTAGTAAACCTGTTTGAAAGACCTTTTTTCAGTGAAATGCAGCTTAGTGCAAAAACAGGCTGCTCTCGCTCTGAAACGCTCATTTTTCACATAAGCCACTTTTCAGCCTTAGGCGACTGTACAGTGCAAAAACAGGCTGCTCTCGCTCTGAAACGCTCATTTTTCACATAAGCCACTTTTCAGCCTTAATGAATTAAATTCCAGGTAAAAACTCCTTTGCCATGAAGAAGATCCAAATTCAACAAGTTCAGGCTAGTCAACCTGTTTGAAAGACCTTTTTTCAGTGAAATGCAGCTTAGTGCAAAAACAGGCTGCTCTCGCTCTGAAACGCTCATTTTTCACATAAGCCACTTTTCAGCCTTAGGCGACTGTGCAGTGCTAAAACAGCCTCCTATCGCTCTGAAACGCTCATTTTTGACATAAGCCACTTTTCACCCTTAATGAATGAAATTCCAGGTAAAAACTCCTTTGCCGTGAAGAAGATCCAAATTCAACCAGTTCAGGCTAGTAAACCTGTTTGAAAGACCTTTTTTCAGTGAAATGCAGCTTAGTGCAAAAACAGGCTGCTCTCGCTCTGAAACGCTCATTTTTCACATAAGCCACTTTTCAGCGCTAAAACAGCCTCCAATCGCTCTGAAACGCTCATTTTTGACATAAGCCACTTTTCACCTATAATGAATGAAATTCCAGGTAAAAACTCCTTTGCCATGAAGAAGATCCAAATTCATCCAGTTCAGGCTAGTAAACCTGGTTGAAAGACCTTTTTTCAGTGAAATGCAGCTTAGTGCCAAAACAGGCTGCTCTCGCTCTGAAACGCTCATTTTTCACATAAGCCACTTTTCAGCCTTATAGGCGACTGTACAGTGCAAAAACAGCCTCCTCTCGCTCTGAAACGCTCATTTTTCACATAAGCCACTTTTCAGCCTTAGGCGACTGTGCAGTGCTAAAACAGCCTCCTATCGCTCTGAAACGCTCATTTTTGACATAAGCCACTTTTCACCTTTAATGAATGAAATTCCAGGTAAAAACTCCTTTGCCATGAAGAAGATCCAAATTCATCCAGTTCAGGCTAGTAAACCTGGTTGAAAGACCTTTTTTCAGTGAAATGCAGCTTAGTGCCAAAACAGGCTGCTCTCGCTCTGAAACGCTCATTTTTCACATAAGCCACTTTTCAGCCTTATAGGCGACTGTACAGTGCAAAAACAGCCTCCTCTCGCTCTGAAACGCTCATTTTTCACATAAGCCACTTTTCAGCCTTAGGCGACTGTACAGTGCTAAAACAGCCTCCAATCGCTCTGAAACGCTCATTTTTGACATAAGCCACTTTTCACCTTTAATGAATGAAATTCCAGGTAAAAACTCCTTTGCCATGACGAAGATCCAAATTCATCCAGTTCAGGCTAGTAAACCTGGTTGAAAGACCTTTTTTCAGTGAAATGCAGCTTAGTGCCAAAACAGGCTGCTCTCGCTCTGAAACGCTCATTTTTCACATAAGCCACTTTTCAGCGCTAAAACAGCCTCCAATCGCTCTGAAACGCTCATTTTTGACATAAGCCACTTTTCACCTTTAATGAATGAAATTCCAGGTCAAAACTCCTTTGCCATGAAGAAGATCCAAATTCATCCAGTTCAGGCTAGTAAACCTGGTTGAAAGACCTTTTTTCAGTGAAATGCAGCTTAGTGCCAAAACAGGCTGCTCTCGCTCTGAAACGCTCATTTTTCACATAAGCCACTTTTCAGCCTTATAGGCGACTGTACAGTGCAAAAACAGCCTCCTATCGCTCTGAAACGCTCATTTTTGACATAACCCACTTTTCAGCCTTAATGAATTAAATTCCAGGTAAAAACTCCTTTGCCATGAAGAAGATCCAAATTCAACCAGTTCAGGCTAGTAAACCTGTTTGAAAGACTTTTTTTCAGTGAAATGCAGCTTAGTGCAAAAACAGGCTGCTCTCGCTCTGAAACGCTCATTTTTCACATAAGCCACTTTTCAGCCTTAGGCGACTGTACAGTGCAAAAACAGGCTGCTCTCGCTCTGAAACGCTCATTTTTCACATAAGCCACTTTTCAGCGCTAAAACAGCCTCCAATCGCTCTGAAACGCTCATTTTTGACATAAGCCACTTTTCACCTTTAATGAATGAAATTCCAGGTAAAAACTCCTTTGCCATGAAGAAGATCCAAATTCATCCAGTTCAGGCTAGTAAACCTGGTTGAAAGACCTTTTTTCAGTGAAATGCAGCTTAGTGCAAAAACAGGCTGCTCTCGCTCTGAAACGCTCATTTTTCACATAAGCCACTTTTCAGCGCTAAAACAGCCTCCAATCGCTCTGAAACGCTCATTTTTGACATAAGCCACTTTTCACCTTAAATGAATGAAATTCCAGGTAAAAACTCCTTTGCCATGAAGAAGATCCAAATTCATCCAGTTCAGGCTAGTAAACCTGGTTGAAAGACCTTTTTTCAGTGAAATGCAGCTTAGTGCCAAAACAGGCTGCTCTCGCTCTGAAACGCTCATTTTTCACATAAGCCACTTTTCAGCCTTATAGGCGACTGTACAGTGCAAAAACAGCCTCCTCTCGCTCTGAAACGCTCATTTTTCACATAAGCCACTTTTCAGCCTTAGGCGACTGTACAGTGCTAAAACAGCCTCCTATCGCTCTGAAACGCTCATTTTTGACATAACCCACTTTTCAGCCTTAATGAATTAAATTCCAGGTAAAAACTCCTTTGCCATGAAGAAGATCCAAATTCAACAAGTTCAGGCTAGTAAACCTGTTTGAAAGACCTTTTTTCAGTGAAATGCAGCTTAGTGCAAAAACAGGCTGCTCTCGCTCTGAAACGCTCATTTTTCACATAAGCCACTTTTCAGCCTTATAGGCGACTGTACAGTGCAAAAACAGCCTCCTCTCGCTCTGAAACGCTCATTTTTCACATAAGCCACTTTTCAGCCTTAGGCGACTGTACAGTGCTAAAACAGCCTCCTATCGCTCTGAAACGCTCATTTTTGACATAACCCACTTTTCAGCCTTAATGAATTAAATTCCAGGTAAAAACTCCTTTGCCATGAAGAAGATCCAAATTCAACAAGTTCAGGCTAGTAAACCTGTTTGAAAGACCTTTTTTCAGTGAAATGCAGCTTAGTGCAAAAACAGGCTGCTCCCGCTCTGAAACGCTCATTTTTCACATAAGCCACTTTTCAGCCTTAGGCGACTGTACAGTGCAAAAACAGGCTGCTCTCGCTCTGAAACGCTCATTTTTCACATAAGCCACTTTTCAGCGCTAAAACAGCCTCCAATCGCTCTGAAACGCTCATTTTTGACATAAGCCACTTTTCACCTTAAATGAATGAAATTCCAGGTAAAAACTCCTTTGCCATGAAGAAGATCCAAATTCATCCAGTTCAGGCTAGTAAACCTGGTTGAAAGACCTTTTTTCAGTGAAATGCAGCTTAGTGCAAAAACAGGCTGCTCTCGCTCTGAAACGCTCATTTTTCACATAAGCCACTTTTCAGCCTTAGGCGACTGTACAGTGCTAAAACAGCCTCCAATCGCTCTGAAACGCTCATTTTTGACATAAGCCACTTTTCACCTTTAATGAATGAAATTCCAGGTAAAAACTCCTTTGCCATGAAGAAGATCCAAATTCAACCAGTTCAGGCTAGTAAACCTGTTTGAAAGACCTTTTTTCAGTGAAATGCAGCTTAGTGCAAAAACAGGCTGCTCTCGCTCTGAAACGCTCATTTTTCACATAAGCCACTTTTCAGCCTTATAGGCGACTGTACAGTGCAAAAACAGCCTCCTCTCGCTCTGAAACGCTCATTTTTCACATAAGCCACTTTTCAGCCTTAGGCGACTGTACAGTGCTAAAACAGCCTCCTATCGCTCTGAAACGCTCATTTTTGACATAACCCACTTTTCAGCCTTAATGAATTAAATTCCAGGTAAAAACTCCTTTGCCATGAAGAAGATCCAAATTCATCCAGTTCAGGTTAGTAAACCTGGTTGAAAGACCTTTTTTCAGTGAAATGCAGCTTAGTGCAAAAACAGGCTGCTCCCGCTCTGAAACGCTCATTTTTCACATAAGCCACTTTTCAGCGCTAAAACAGCCTCCAATCGCTCTGAAACGCTCATTTTTGACATAAGCCACTTTTCACCTTTAATGAATGAAATTCCAGGTAAAAACTCCTTTGCCATGACGAAGATCCAAATTCATCCAGTTCAGGCTAGTAAACCTGGTTGAAAGACCTTTTTTCAGTGAAATGCAGCTTAGTGCCAAAACAGGCTGCTCTCGCTCTGAAACGCTCATTTTTCACATAAGCCACTTTTCAGCGCTAAAACAGCCTCCAATCGCTCTGAAACGCTCATTTTTGACATAAGCCACTTTTCACCTTTAATGAATGAAATTCCAGGTCAAAACTCCTTTGCCATGAAGAAGATCCAAATTCATCCAGTTCAGGCTAGTAAACCTGGTTGAAAGACCTTTTTTCAGTGAAATGCAGCTTAGTGCCAAAACAGGCTGCTCTCGCTCTGAAACGCTCATTTTTCACATAAGCCACTTTTCAGCCTTATAGGCGACTGTACAGTGCAAAAACAGCCTCCTCTCGCTCTGAAACGCTCATTTTTCACATAAGCCACTTTTCAGCCTTAGGCGACTGTACAGTGCTAAAACAGCCTCCTATCGCTCTGAAACGCTCATTTTTGACATAACCCACTTTTCAGCCTTAATGAATTAAATTCCAGGTAAAAACTCCTTTGCCATGAAGAAGATCCAAATTCAACAAGTTCAGGCTAGTAAACCTGTTTGAAAGACCTTTTTTCAGTGAAATGCAGCTTAGTGCAAAAACAGGCTGCTCCCGCTCTGAAACGCTCATTTTTCACATAAGCCACTTTTCAGCCTTAGGCGACTGTGCAGTGCTAAAACAGCCTCCTATCGCTCTGAAACGCTCATTTTTGACATAAGCCACTTTTCACCCTTAATGAATGAAATTCCAGGTAAAAACTCCTTTGCCGTGAAGAAGATCCAAATTCAACCAGTTCAGGCTAGTAAACCTGTTTGAAAGACCTTTTTTCAGTGAAATGCAGCTTAGTGCAAAAACAGGCTGCTCTCGCTCTGAAACGCTCATTTTTCACATAAGCCACTTTTCAGCCTTAGGCGACTGTACAGTGCAAAAACAGGCTGCTCTCGCTCTGAAACGCTCATTTTTCACATAAGCCACTTTTCAGCGCTAAAACAGCCTCCAATCGCTCTGAAACGCTCATTTTTGACATAAGCCACTTTTCACCCTTAATGAATGAAATTCCAGGTAAAAACTCCTTTGCCGTGAAGAAGATCCAAATTCAACCAGTTCAGGCTAGTAAACCTGTTTGAAAGACCTTTTTTCAGTGAAATGCAGCTTAGTGCAAAAACAGGCTGCTCTCGCTCTGAAACGCTCATTTTTCACATAAGCCACTTTTCAGCCTTAGGCGACTGTGCAGTGCTAAAACAGCCTCCTATCGCTCTGAAACGCTCATTTTTGACATAAGCCACTTTTCACCCTTAATGAATGAAATTCCAGGTAAAAACTCCTTTGCCGTGAAGAAGATCCAAATTCAACCAGTTCAGGCTAGTAAACCTGTTTGAAAGACCTTTTTTCAGTGAAATGCAGCTTAGTGCCAAAACAGGCTGCTCTCGCTCTGAAACGCTCATTTTTCACATAAGCCACTTTTCAGCCTTATAGGCGACTGTACAGTGCAAAAACAGCCTCCTCTCGCTCTGAAACGCTCATTTTTCACATAAGCCACTTTTCAGCCTTAGGCGACTGTACAGTGCTAAAACAGCCTCCTATCGCTCTGAAACGCTCATTTTTGACATAACCCACTTTTCAGCCTTAATGAATTAAATTCCAGGTAAAAACTCCTTTGCCATGAAGAAGATCCAAATTCAACAAGTTCAGGCTAGTAAACCTGTTTGAAAGACCTTTTTTCAGTGAAATGCAGCTTAGTGCAAAAACAGGCTGCTCCCGCTCTGAAACGCTCATTTTTCACATAAGCCACTTTTCAGCCTTAGGCGACTGTACAGTGCAAAAACAGGCTGCTCTCGCTCTGAAACGCTCATTTTTCACATAAGCCACTTTTCAGCGCTAAAACAGCCTCCAATCGCTCTGAAACGCTCATTTTTGACATAAGCCACTTTTCACCTTAAATGAATGAAATTCCAGGTAAAAACTCCTTTGCCATGAAGAAGATCCAAATTCATCCAGTTCAGGCTAGTAAACCTGGTTGAAAGACCTTTTTTCAGTGAAATGCAGCTTAGTGCAAAAACAGGCTGCTCTCGCTCTGAAACGCTCATTTTTCACATAAGCCACTTTTCAGCCTTAGGCGACTGTACAGTGCTAAAACAGCCTCCAATCGCTCTGAAACGCTCATTTTTGACATAAGCCACTTTTCACCTTTAATGAATGAAATTCCAGGTAAAAACTCCTTTGCCATGAAGAAGATCCAAATTCAACCAGTTCAGGCTAGTAAACCTGTTTGAAAGACCTTTTTTCAGTGAAATGCAGCTTAGTGCAAAAACAGGCTGCTCTCGCTCTGAAACGCTCATTTTTCACATAAGCCACTTTTCAGCCTTATAGGCGACTGTACAGTGCAAAAACAGCCTCCTCTCGCTCTGAAACGCTCATTTTTCACATAAGCCACTTTTCAGCCTTAGGCGACTGTACAGTGCTAAAACAGCCTCCTATCGCTCTGAAACGCTCATTTTTGACATAACCCACTTTTCAGCCTTAATGAATTAAATTCCAGGTAAAAACTCCTTTGCCATGAAGAAGATCCAAATTCATCCAGTTCAGGCTAGTAAACCTGGTTGAAAGACCTTTTTTCAGTGAAATGCAGCTTAGTGCAAAAACAGGCTGCTCTCGCTCTGAAACGCTCATTTTTCACATAAGCCACTTTTCAGCCTTAGGCGACTGTACAGTGCAAAAACAGGCTGCTCTCGCTCTGAAACGCTCATTTTTCACATAAGCCACTTTTCAGCGCTAAAACAGCCTCCAATCGCTCTGAAACGCTCATTTTTGACATAAGCCACTTTTCACCTTTAATGAATGAAATTCCAGGTAAAAACTCCTTTGCCATGACGAAGATCCAAATTCATCCAGTTCAGGCTAGTAAACCTGGTTGAAAGACCTTTTTTCAGTGAAATGCAGCTTAGTGCCAAAACAGGCTGCTCTCGCTCTGAAACGCTCATTTTTCACATAAGCCACTTTTCAGCGCTAAAACAGCCTCCAATCGCTCTGAAACGCTCATTTTTGACATAAGCCACTTTTCACCTTTAATGAATGAAATTCCAGGTCAAAACTCCTTTGCCATGAAGAAGATCCAAATTCATCCAGTTCAGGCTAGTAAACCTGGTTGAAAGACCTTTTTTCAGTGAAATGCAGCTTAGTGCAAAAACAGGCTGCTCTCGCTCTGAAACGCTCATTTTTCACATAAGCCACTTTTCAGCCTTATAGGCGACTGTACAGTGCAAAAACAGCCTCCTCTCGCTCTGAAACGCTCATTTTTCACATAAGCCACTTTTCAGCCTTAGGCGACTGTACAGTGCTAAAACAGCCTCCTATCGCTCTGAAACGCTCATTTTTGACATAAGCCACTTTTCACCTTTAATGAATGAAATTCCAGGTAAAAACTCCTTTGCCATGAAGAAGACCCAAATTCATCCAGTTCAGGCTAGTAAACCTGGTTGAAAGACCTTTTTTCAGTGAAATGCAGCTTAGTGCAAAAACAGGCTGCTCTCGCTCTGAAACGCTCATTTTTCACATAAGCCACTTTTCAGCGCTAAAACAGCCTCCAATCGCTCTGAAACGCTCATTTTTGACATAAGCCACTTTTCACCTTTAATGAATGAAATTCCAGGTAAAAACTCCTTTGCCATGAAGAAGATCCAAATTCAACCAGTTCAGGCTAGTAAACCTGTTTGAAAGACCTTTTTTCAGTGAAATGCAGCTTAGTGCAAAAACAGGCTGCTCTCGCTCTGAAACGCTCATTTTTCACATAAGCCACTTTTCAGCCTTATAGGCGACTGTACAGTGCAAAAACAGCCTCCTCTCGCTCTGAAACGCTCATTTTTCACATAAGCCACTTTTCAGCCTTAGGCGACTGTACAGTGCTAAAACAGCCTCCTATCGCTCTGAAACGCTCATTTTTGACATAACCCACTTTTCAGCCTTAATGAATTAAATTCCAGGTAAAAACTCCTTTGCCATGAAGAAGATCCAAATTCAACAAGTTCAGGCTAGTCAACCTGTTTGAAAGACCTTTTTTCAGTGAAATGCAGCTTAGTGCAAAAACAGGCTGCTCTCGCTCTGAAACGCTCATTTTTCACATAAGCCACTTTTCAGCCTTAGGCGACTGTACAGTGCAAAAACAGGCTGCTCTCGCTCTGAAACGCTCATTTTTCACATAAGCCACTTTTCAGCGCTAAAACAGCCTCCAATCGCTCTGAAACGCTCATTTTTGACATAAGCCACTTTTCACCTTTAATGAATGAAATTCCAGGTAAAAACTCCTTTGCCATGAAGAAGATCCAAATTCAACCAGTTCAGGCTAGTAAACCTGTTTGAAAGACCTTTTTTCAGCGAAATGCAGCTTAGTGCAAAAACAGGCTGCTCTCGCTCTGAAACGCTCATTTTTCACATAAGCCACTTTTCAGCCTTAGGCGACTGTGCAGTGCTAAAACAGCCTCCTATCGCTCTGAAACGCTCATTTTTGACATAAGCCACTTTTCACCCTTAATGAATGAAATTCCAGGTAAAAACTCCTTTGCCGTGAAGAAGATCCAAATTCAACCAGTTCAGGCTAGTAAACCTGTTTGAAAGACCTTTTTTCAGTGAAATGCAGCTTAGTGCAAAAACAGGCTGCTCTCGCTCTGAAACGCTCATTTTTCACATAAGCCACTTTTCAGCCTTAGGCGACTGTACAGTGCAAAAACAGGCTGCTCTCGCTCTGAAACGCTCATTTTTCACATAAGCCACTTTTCAGCGCTAAAACAGCCTCCAATCGCTCTGAAACGCTCATTTTTGACATAAGCCACTTTTCACCTTTAATGAATGAAATTCCAGGTAAAAACTCCTTTGCCATGAAGAAGACCCAAATTCATCCAGTTCAGGCTAGTAAACCTGGTTGAAAGACCTTTTTTCAGTGAAATGCAGCTTAGTGCAAAAACAGGCTGCTCTCGCTCTGAAACGCTCATTTTTCACATAAGCCACTTTTCAGCGCTAAAACAGCCTCCAATCGCTCTGAAACGCTCATTTTTGACATAAGCCACTTTTCACCTTTAATGAATGAAATTCCAGGTAAAAACTCCTTTGCCATGAAGAAGATCCAAATTCAACCAGTTCAGGCTAGTAAACCTGTTTGAAAGACCTTTTTTCAGTGAAATGCAGCTTAGTGCAAAAACAGGCTGCTCTCGCTCTGAAACGCTCATTTTTCACATAAGCCACTTTTCAGCCTTATAGGCGACTGTACAGTGCAAAAACAGCCTCCTCTCGCTCTGAAACGCTCATTTTTCACATAAGCCACTTTTCAGCCTTAGGCGACTGTACAGTGCTAAAACAGCCTCCTATCGCTCTGAAACGCTCATTTTTGACATAACCCACTTTTCAGCCTTAATGAATTAAATTCCAGGTAAAAACTCCTTTGCCATGAAGAAGATCCAAATTCAACAAGTTCAGGCTAGTCAACCTGTTTGAAAGACCTTTTTTCAGTGAAATGCAGCTTAGTGCAAAAACAGGCTGCTCTCGCTCTGAAACGCTCATTTTTCACATAAGCCACTTTTCAGCCTTAGGCGACTGTACAGTGCAAAAACAGGCTGCTCTCGCTCTGAAACGCTCATTTTTCACATAAGCCACTTTTCAGCGCTAAAACAGCCTCCAATCGCTCTGAAACGCTCATTTTTGACATAAGCCACTTTTCACCTTTAATGAATGAAATTCCAGGTAAAAACTCCTTTGCCATGAAGAAGATCCAAATTCATCCAGTTCAGGCTAGTAAACCTGGTTGAAAGACCTTTTTTCAGTGAAATGCAGCTTAGTGCCAAAACAGGCTGCTCTCGCTCTGAAACGCTCATTTTTCACATAAGCCACTTTTCAGCCTTATAGGCGACTGTACAGTGCAAAAACAGCCTCCTCTCGCTCTGAAACGCTCATTTTTCACATAAGCCACTTTTCAGCCTTAGGCGACTGTGCAGTGCTAAAACAGCCTCCTATCGCTCTGAAACGCTCATTTTTGACATAAGCCACTTTTCACCCTTAATGAATGAAATTCCAGGTAAAAACTCCTTTGCCGTGAAGAAGATCCAAATTCAACCAGTTCAGGCTAGTAAACCTGTTTGAAAGACCTTTTTTCAGTGAAATGCAGCTTAGTGCAAAAACAGGCTGCTCTCGCTCTGAAACGCTCATTTTTCACATAAGCCACTTTTCAGCCTTAGGCGACTGTACAGTGCAAAAACAGGCTGCTCTCGCTCTGAAACGCTCATTTTTCACATAAGCCACTTTTCAGCCTTAATGAATTAAATTCCAGGTAAAAACTCCTTTGCCATGAAGAAGATCCAAATTCAACAAGTTCAGGCTAGTCAACCTGTTTGAAAGACCTTTTTTCAGTGAAATGCAGCTTAGTGCAAAAACAGGCTGCTCTCGCTCTGAAACGCTCATTTTTCACATAAGCCACTTTTCAGCCTTAGGCGACTGTGCAGTGCTAAAACAGCCTCCTATCGCTCTGAAACGCTCATTTTTGACATAAGCCACTTTTCACCCTTAATGAATGAAATTCCAGGTAAAAACTCCTTTGCCGTGAAGAAGATCCAAATTCAACCAGTTCAGGCTAGTAAACCTGTTTGAAAGACCTTTTTTCAGTGAAATGCAGCTTAGTGCAAAAACAGGCTGCTCTCGCTCTGAAACGCTCATTTTTCACATAAGCCACTTTTCAGCCTTAGGCGACTGTACAGTGCAAAAACAGGCTGCTCTCGCTCTGAAACGCTCATTTTTCACATAAGCCACTTTTCAGCCTTAATGAATTAAATTCCAGGTAAAAACTCCTTTGCCATGAAGAAGATCCAAATTCAACAAGTTCAGGCTAGTCAACCTGTTTGAAAGACCTTTTTTCAGTGAAATGCAGCTTAGTGCAAAAACAGGCTGCTCTCGCTCTGAAACGCTCATTTTTCACATAAGCCACTTTTCAGCCTTAGGCGACTGTGCAGTGCTAAAACAGCCTCCTATCGCTCTGAAACGCTCATTTTTGACATAAGCCACTTTTCACCCTTAATGAATGAAATTCCAGGTAAAAACTCCTTTGCCGTGAAGAAGATCCAAATTCAACCAGTTCAGGCTAGTAAACCTGTTTGAAAGACCTTTTTTCAGTGAAATGCAGCTTAGTGCAAAAACAGGCTGCTCTCGCTCTGAAACGCTCATTTTTCACATAAGCCACTTTTCAGCGCTAAAACAGCCTCCAATCGCTCTGAAACGCTCATTTTTGACATAAGCCACTTTTCACCTATAATGAATGAAATTCCAGGTAAAAACTCCTTTGCCATGAAGAAGATCCAAATTCATCCAGTTCAGGCTAGTAAACCTGGTTGAAAGACCTTTTTTCAGTGAAATGCAGCTTAGTGCCAAAACAGGCTGCTCTCGCTCTGAAACGCTCATTTTTCACATAAGCCACTTTTCAGCCTTATAGGCGACTGTACAGTGCAAAAACAGCCTCCTCTCGCTCTGAAACGCTCATTTTTCACATAAGCCACTTTTCAGCCTTAGGCGACTGTGCAGTGCTAAAACAGCCTCCTATCGCTCTGAAACGCTCATTTTTGACATAAGCCACTTTTCACCTTTAATGAATGAAATTCCAGGTAAAAACTCCTTTGCCATGAAGAAGATCCAAATTCATCCAGTTCAGGCTAGTAAACCTGGTTGAAAGACCTTTTTTCAGTGAAATGCAGCTTAGTGCCAAAACAGGCTGCTCTCGCTCTGAAACGCTCATTTTTCACATAAGCCACTTTTCAGCCTTATAGGCGACTGTACAGTGCAAAAACAGCCTCCTCTCGCTCTGAAACGCTCATTTTTCACATAAGCCACTTTTCAGCCTTAGGCGACTGTACAGTGCTAAAACAGCCTCCAATCGCTCTGAAACGCTCATTTTTGACATAAGCCACTTTTCACCTTTAATGAATGAAATTCCAGGTAAAAACTCCTTTGCCATGACGAAGATCCAAATTCATCCAGTTCAGGCTAGTAAACCTGGTTGAAAGACCTTTTTTCAGTGAAATGCAGCTTAGTGCCAAAACAGGCTGCTCTCGCTCTGAAACGCTCATTTTTCACATAAGCCACTTTTCAGCGCTAAAACAGCCTCCAATCGCTCTGAAACGCTCATTTTTGACATAAGCCACTTTTCACCTTTAATGAATGAAATTCCAGGTCAAAACTCCTTTGCCATGAAGAAGATCCAAATTCATCCAGTTCAGGCTAGTAAACCTGGTTGAAAGACCTTTTTTCAGTGAAATGCAGCTTAGTGCCAAAACAGGCTGCTCTCGCTCTGAAACGCTCATTTTTCACATAAGCCACTTTTCAGCCTTATAGGCGACTGTACAGTGCAAAAACAGCCTCCTATCGCTCTGAAACGCTCATTTTTGACATAACCCACTTTTCAGCCTTAATGAATTAAATTCCAGGTAAAAACTCCTTTGCCATGAAGAAGATCCAAATTCAACCAGTTCAGGCTAGTAAACCTGTTTGAAAGACTTTTTTTCAGTGAAATGCAGCTTAGTGCAAAAACAGGCTGCTCTCGCTCTGAAACGCTCATTTTTCACATAAGCCACTTTTCAGCCTTAGGCGACTGTACAGTGCAAAAACAGGCTGCTCTCGCTCTGAAACGCTCATTTTTCACATAAGCCACTTTTCAGCGCTAAAACAGCCTCCAATCGCTCTGAAACGCTCATTTTTGACATAAGCCACTTTTCACCTTTAATGAATGAAATTCCAGGTAAAAACTCCTTTGCCATGAAGAAGATCCAAATTCATCCAGTTCAGGCTAGTAAACCTGGTTGAAAGACCTTTTTTCAGTGAAATGCAGCTTAGTGCAAAAACAGGCTGCTCTCGCTCTGAAACGCTCATTTTTCACATAAGCCACTTTTCAGCGCTAAAACAGCCTCCAATCGCTCTGAAACGCTCATTTTTGACATAAGCCACTTTTCACCTTAAATGAATGAAATTCCAGGTAAAAACTCCTTTGCCATGAAGAAGATCCAAATTCATCCAGTTCAGGCTAGTAAACCTGGTTGAAAGACCTTTTTTCAGTGAAATGCAGCTTAGTGCCAAAACAGGCTGCTCTCGCTCTGAAACGCTCATTTTTCACATAAGCCACTTTTCAGCCTTATAGGCGACTGTACAGTGCAAAAACAGCCTCCTCTCGCTCTGAAACGCTCATTTTTCACATAAGCCACTTTTCAGCCTTAGGCGACTGTACAGTGCTAAAACAGCCTCCTATCGCTCTGAAACGCTCATTTTTGACATAACCCACTTTTCAGCCTTAATGAATTAAATTCCAGGTAAAAACTCCTTTGCCATGAAGAAGATCCAAATTCAACAAGTTCAGGCTAGTAAACCTGTTTGAAAGACCTTTTTTCAGTGAAATGCAGCTTAGTGCAAAAACAGGCTGCTCTCGCTCTGAAACGCTCATTTTTCACATAAGCCACTTTTCAGCCTTATAGGCGACTGTACAGTGCAAAAACAGCCTCCTCTCGCTCTGAAACGCTCATTTTTCACATAAGCCACTTTTCAGCCTTAGGCGACTGTACAGTGCTAAAACAGCCTCCTATCGCTCTGAAACGCTCATTTTTGACATAACCCACTTTTCAGCCTTAATGAATTAAATTCCAGGTAAAAACTCCTTTGCCATGAAGAAGATCCAAATTCAACAAGTTCAGGCTAGTAAACCTGTTTGAAAGACCTTTTTTCAGTGAAATGCAGCTTAGTGCAAAAACAGGCTGCTCCCGCTCTGAAACGCTCATTTTTCACATAAGCCACTTTTCAGCCTTAGGCGACTGTACAGTGCAAAAACAGGCTGCTCTCGCTCTGAAACGCTCATTTTTCACATAAGCCACTTTTCAGCGCTAAAACAGCCTCCAATCGCTCTGAAACGCTCATTTTTGACATAAGCCACTTTTCACCTTAAATGAATGAAATTCCAGGTAAAAACTCCTTTGCCATGAAGAAGATCCAAATTCATCCAGTTCAGGCTAGTAAACCTGGTTGAAAGACCTTTTTTCAGTGAAATGCAGCTTAGTGCAAAAACAGGCTGCTCTCGCTCTGAAACGCTCATTTTTCACATAAGCCACTTTTCAGCCTTAGGCGACTGTACAGTGCTAAAACAGCCTCCAATCGCTCTGAAACGCTCATTTTTGACATAAGCCACTTTTCACCTTTAATGAATGAAATTCCAGGTAAAAACTCCTTTGCCATGAAGAAGATCCAAATTCAACCAGTTCAGGCTAGTAAACCTGTTTGAAAGACCTTTTTTCAGTGAAATGCAGCTTAGTGCAAAAACAGGCTGCTCTCGCTCTGAAACGCTCATTTTTCACATAAGCCACTTTTCAGCCTTATAGGCGACTGTACAGTGCAAAAACAGCCTCCTCTCGCTCTGAAACGCTCATTTTTCACATAAGCCACTTTTCAGCCTTAGGCGACTGTACAGTGCTAAAACAGCCTCCTATCGCTCTGAAACGCTCATTTTTGACATAACCCACTTTTCAGCCTTAATGAATTAAATTCCAGGTAAAAACTCCTTTGCCATGAAGAAGATCCAAATTCATCCAGTTCAGGTTAGTAAACCTGGTTGAAAGACCTTTTTTCAGTGAAATGCAGCTTAGTGCAAAAACAGGCTGCTCCCGCTCTGAAACGCTCATTTTTCACATAAGCCACTTTTCAGCGCTAAAACAGCCTCCAATCGCTCTGAAACGCTCATTTTTGACATAAGCCACTTTTCACCTTTAATGAATGAAATTCCAGGTAAAAACTCCTTTGCCATGACGAAGATCCAAATTCATCCAGTTCAGGCTAGTAAACCTGGTTGAAAGACCTTTTTTCAGTGAAATGCAGCTTAGTGCCAAAACAGGCTGCTCTCGCTCTGAAACGCTCATTTTTCACATAAGCCACTTTTCAGCGCTAAAACAGCCTCCAATCGCTCTGAAACGCTCATTTTTGACATAAGCCACTTTTCACCTTTAATGAATGAAATTCCAGGTCAAAACTCCTTTGCCATGAAGAAGATCCAAATTCATCCAGTTCAGGCTAGTAAACCTGGTTGAAAGACCTTTTTTCAGTGAAATGCAGCTTAGTGCCAAAACAGGCTGCTCTCGCTCTGAAACGCTCATTTTTCACATAAGCCACTTTTCAGCCTTATAGGCGACTGTACAGTGCAAAAACAGCCTCCTCTCGCTCTGAAACGCTCATTTTTCACATAAGCCACTTTTCAGCCTTAGGCGACTGTACAGTGCTAAAACAGCCTCCTATCGCTCTGAAACGCTCATTTTTGACATAACCCACTTTTCAGCCTTAATGAATTAAATTCCAGGTAAAAACTCCTTTGCCATGAAGAAGATCCAAATTCAACAAGTTCAGGCTAGTAAACCTGTTTGAAAGACCTTTTTTCAGTGAAATGCAGCTTAGTGCAAAAACAGGCTGCTCCCGCTCTGAAACGCTCATTTTTCACATAAGCCACTTTTCAGCCTTAGGCGACTGTGCAGTGCTAAAACAGCCTCCTATCGCTCTGAAACGCTCATTTTTGACATAAGCCACTTTTCACCCTTAATGAATGAAATTCCAGGTAAAAACTCCTTTGCCGTGAAGAAGATCCAAATTCAACCAGTTCAGGCTAGTAAACCTGTTTGAAAGACCTTTTTTCAGTGAAATGCAGCTTAGTGCAAAAACAGGCTGCTCTCGCTCTGAAACGCTCATTTTTCACATAAGCCACTTTTCAGCCTTAGGCGACTGTACAGTGCAAAAACAGGCTGCTCTCGCTCTGAAACGCTCATTTTTCACATAAGCCACTTTTCAGCGCTAAAACAGCCTCCAATCGCTCTGAAACGCTCATTTTTGACATAAGCCACTTTTCACCCTTAATGAATGAAATTCCAGGTAAAAACTCCTTTGCCGTGAAGAAGATCCAAATTCAACCAGTTCAGGCTAGTAAACCTGTTTGAAAGACCTTTTTTCAGTGAAATGCAGCTTAGTGCAAAAACAGGCTGCTCTCGCTCTGAAACGCTCATTTTTCACATAAGCCACTTTTCAGCCTTAGGCGACTGTGCAGTGCTAAAACAGCCTCCTATCGCTCTGAAACGCTCATTTTTGACATAAGCCACTTTTCACCCTTAATGAATGAAATTCCAGGTAAAAACTCCTTTGCCGTGAAGAAGATCCAAATTCAACCAGTTCAGGCTAGTAAACCTGTTTGAAAGACCTTTTTTCAGTGAAATGCAGCTTAGTGCAAAAACAGGCTGCTCTCGCTCTGAAACGCTCATTTTTCACATAAGCCACTTTTCAGCCTTAGGCGACTGTACAGTGCAAAAACAGGCTGCTCTCGCTCTGAAACGCTCATTTTTCACATAAGCCACTTTTCAGCGCTAAAACAGCCTCCAATCGCTCTGAAACGCTCATTTTTGACATAAGCCACTTTTCACCTTTAATGAATGAAATTCCAGGTAAAAACTCCTTTGCCATGAAGAAGATCCAAATTCATCCAGTTCAGGCTAGTAAACCTGGTTGAAAGACCTTTTTTCAGTGAAATGCAGCTTAGTGCAAAAACAGGCTGCTCTCGCTCTGAAACGCTCATTTTTCACATAAGCCACTTTTCAGCGCTAAAACAGCCTCCAATCGCTCTGAAACGCTCATTTTTGACATAAGCCACTTTTCACCTTAAATGAATGAAATTCCAGGTAAAAACTCCTTTGCCATGAAGAAGATCCAAATTCATCCAGTTCAGGCTAGTAAACCTGGTTGAAAGACCTTTTTTCAGTGAAATGCAGCTTAGTGCCAAAACAGGCTGCTCTCGCTCTGAAACGCTCATTTTTCACATAAGCCACTTTTCAGCCTTATAGGCGACTGTACAGTGCAAAAACAGCCTCCTCTCGCTCTGAAACGCTCATTTTTCACATAAGCCACTTTTCAGCCTTAGGCGACTGTACAGTGCTAAAACAGCCTCCTATCGCTCTGAAACGCTCATTTTTGACATAACCCACTTTTCAGCCTTAATGAATTAAATTCCAGGTAAAAACTCCTTTGCCATGAAGAAGATCCAAATTCAACAAGTTCAGGCTAGTAAACCTGTTTGAAAGACCTTTTTTCAGTGAAATGCAGCTTAGTGCAAAAACAGGCTGCTCTCGCTCTGAAACGCTCATTTTTCACATAAGCCACTTTTCAGCCTTATAGGCGACTGTACAGTGCTAAAACAGCCTCCTATCGCTCTGAAACGCTCATTTTTGACATAACCCACTTTTCAGCCTTAATGAATTAAATTCCAGGTAAAAACTCCTTTGCCATGAAGAAGATCCAAATTCAACAAGTTCAGGCTAGTAAACCTGTTTGAAAGACCTTTTTTCAGTGAAATGCAGCTTAGTGCAAAAACAGGCTGCTCCCGCTCTGAAACGCTCATTTTTCACATAAGCCACTTTTCAGCCTTAGGCGACTGTACAGTGCAAAAACAGGCTGCTCTCGCTCTGAAACGCTCATTTTTCACATAAGCCACTTTTCAGCGCTAAAACAGCCTCCAATCGCTCTGAAACGCTCATTTTTGACATAAGCCACTTTTCACCTTAAATGAATGAAATTCGAGGTAAAAACTCCTTTGCCATGAAGAAGATCCAAATTCATCCAGTTCAGGCTAGTAAACCTGGTTGAAAGACCTTTTTTCAGTGAAATGCAGCTTAGTGCAAAAACAGGCTGCTCTCGCTCTGAAACGCTCATTTTTCACATAAGCCACTTTTCAGCCTTAGGCGACTGGTACAGTGCTAAAACAGCCTCCAATCGCTCTGAAACGCTCATTTTTGACATAAGCCACTTTTCACCTTTAATGAATGAAATTCCAGGTAAAAACTCCTTTGCCATGAAGAAGATCCAAATTCAACCAGTTCAGGCTAGTAAACCTGTTTGAAAGACCTTTTTTCAGTGAAATGCAGCTTAGTGCAAAAACAGGCTGCTCTCGCTCTGAAACGCTCATTTTTCACATAAGCCACTTTTCAGCCTTATAGGCGACTGTACAGTGCAAAAACAGCCTCCTCTCGCTCTGAAACGCTCATTTTTCACATAAGCCACTTTTCAGCCTTAGGCGACTGTACAGTGCTAAAACAGCCTCCTATCGCTCTGAAACGCTCATTTTTGACATAACCCACTTTTCAGCCTTAATGAATTAAATTCCAGGTAAAAACTCCTTTGCCATGAAGAAGATCCAAATTCATCCAGTTCAGGCTAGTAAACCTGGTTGAAAGACCTTTTTTCAGTGAAATGCAGCTTAGTGCAAAAACAGGCTGCTCCCGCTCTGAAACGCTCATTTTTCACATAAGCCACTTTTCAGCGCTAAAACAGCCTCCAATCGCTCTGAAACGCTCATTTTTGACATAAGCCACTTTTCACCTTTAATGAATGAAATTCCAGGTAAAAACTCCTTTGCCATGACGAAGATCGAAATTCATCCAGTTCAGGCTAGTAAACCTGGTTGAAAGACCTTTTTTCAGTGAAATGCAGCTTAGTGCCAAAACAGGCTGCTCTCGCTCTGAAACGCTCATTTTTCACATAAGCCACTTTTCAGCGCTAAAACAGCCTCCAATCGCTCTGAAACGCTCATTTTTGACATAAGCCACTTTTCACCTTTAATGAATGAAATTCCAGGTCAAAACTCCTTTGCCATGAAGAAGATCCAAATTCATCCAGTTCAGGCTAGTAAACCTGGTTGAAAGACCTTTTTTCAGTGAAATGCAGCTTAGTGCCAAAACAGGCTGCTCTCGCTCTGAAACGCTCATTTTTCACATAAGCCACTTTTCAGCCTTATAGGCGACTGTACAGTGCAAAAACAGCCTCCTCTCGCTCTGAAACGCTCATTTTTCACATAAGCCACTTTTCAGCCTTAGGCGACTGTACAGTGCTAAAACAGCCTCCTATCGCTCTGAAACGCTCATTTTTGACATAACCCACTTTTCAGCTTTAATGAATTAAATTCCAGGTAAAAACTCCTTTGCCATGAAGAAGATCCAAATTCAACAAGTTCAGGCTAGTAAACCTGTTTGAAAGACCTTTTTTCAGTGAAATGCAGCTTAGTGCAAAAACAGGCTGCTCCCGCTCTGAAACGCTCATTTTTCACATAAGCCACTTTTCAGCCTTAGGCGACTGTGCAGTGCTAAAACAGGCTCCTATCGCTCTGAAACGCTCATTTTTGACATAAGCCACTTTTCACCCTTAATGAATGAAATTCCAGGTAAAAACTCCTTTGCCGTGAAGAAGATCCAAATTCAACCAGTTCAGGCTAGTAAACCTGTTTGAAAGACCTTTTTTCAGTGAAATGCAGCTTAGTGCAAAAACAGGCTGCTCTCGCTCTGAAACGCTCATTTTTCACATAAGCCACTTTTCAGCCTTAGGCGACTGTACAGTGCAAAAACAGGCTGCTCTCGCTCTGAAACGCTCATTTTTCACATAAGCCACTTTTCAGCGCTAAAACAGCCTCCAATCGCTCTGAAACGCTCATTTTTGACATAAGCCACTTTTCACCCTTAATGAATGAAATTCCAGGTAAAAACTCCTTTGCCGTGAAGAAGATCCAAATTCAACCAGTTCAGGCTAGTAAACCTGTTTGAAAGACCTTTTTTCAGTGAAATGCAGCTTAGTGCAAAAACAGGCTGCTCTCGCTCTGAAACGCTCATTTTTCACATAAGCCACTTTTCAGCCTTAGGCGACTGTGCAGTGCTAAAACAGCCTCCTATCGCTCTGAAACGCTCATTTTTGACATAAGCCACTTTTCACCCTTAATGAATGAAATTCCAGGTAAAAACTCCTTTGCCGTGAAGAAGATCCAAATTCAACCAGTTCAGGCTAGTAAACCTGTTTGAAAGACCTTTTTTCAGTGAAATGCAGCTTAGTGCAAAAACAGGCTGCTCTCGCTCTGAAACGCTCATTTTTCACATAAGCCACTTTTCAGCCTTAGGCGACTGTACAGTGCAAAAACAGGCTGCTCTCGCTCTGAAACGCTCATTTTTCACATAAGCCACTTTTCAGCGCTAAAACAGCCTCCAATCGCTCTGAAACGCTCATTTTTGACATAAGCCACTTTTCACCTTTAATGAATGAAATTCCAGGTAAAAACTCCTTTGCCATGAAGAAGATCCAAATTCATCCAGTTCAGGCTAGTAAACCTGGTTGAAAGACCTTTTTTCAGTGAAATGCAGCTTAGTGCAAAAACAGGCTGCTCTCGCTCTGAAACGCTCATTTTTCACATAAGCCACTTTTCAGCCTTATAGGCGACTGTACAGTGCAAAAACAGCCTCCTCTCGCTCTGAAACGCTCATTTTTCACATAAGCCACTTTTCAGCCTTAGGCGACTGTACAGTGCTAAAACAGCCTCCTATCGCTCTGAAACGCTCATTTTTGACATAACCCACTTTTCAGCCTTAATGAATTAAATTCCAGGTAAAAACTCCTTTGCCATGAAGAAGATCCAAATTCAACAAGTTCAGGCTAGTAAACCTGTTTGAAAGACCTTTTTTCAGTGAAATGCAGCTTAGTGCAAAAACAGGCTGCTCCCGCTCTGAAACGCTCATTTTTCACATAAGCCACTTTTCAGCCTTAGGCGACTGTACAGTGCAAAAACAGGCTGCTCTCGCTCTGAAACGCTCATTTTTCACATAAGCCACTTTTCAGCGCTAAAACAGCCTCCAATCGCTCTGAAACGCTCATTTTTGACATAAGCCACTTTTCACCTTAAATGAATGAAATTCCAGGTAAAAACTCCTTTGCCATGAAGAAGATCCAAATTCATCCAGTTCAGGCTAGTAAACCTGGTTGAAAGACCTTTTTTCAGTGAAATGCAGCTTAGTGCAAAAACAGGCTGCTCTCGCTCTGAAACGCTCATTTTTCACATAAGCCACTTTTCAGCCTTAGGCGACTGTACAGTGCTAAAACAGCCTCCAATCGCTCTGAAACGCTCATTTTTGACATAAGCCACTTTTCACCTTTAATGAATGAAATTCCAGGTAAAAACTCCTTTGCCATGAAGAAGATCCAAATTCAACCAGTTCAGGCTAGTAAACCTGTTTGAAAGACCTTTTTTCAGTGAAATGCAGCTTAGTGCAAAAACAGGCTGCTCTCGCTCTGAAACGCTCATTTTTCACATAAGCCACTTTTCAGCCTTATAGGCGACTGTACAGTGCAAAAACAGCCTCCTCTCGCTCTGAAACGCTCATTTTTCACATAAGCCACTTTTCAGCCTTAGGCGACTGTACAGTGCTAAAACAGCCTCCTATCGCTCTGAAACGCTCATTTTTGACATAACCCACTTTTCAGCCTTAATGAATTAAATTCCAGGTAAAAACTCCTTTGCCATGAAGAAGATCCAAATTCATCCAGTTCAGGCTAGTAAACCTGGTTGAAAGACCTTTTTTCAGTGAAATGCAGCTTAGTGCAAAAACAGGCTGCTCTCGCTCTGAAACGCTCATTTTTCACATAAGCCACTTTTCAGCCTTAGGCGACTGTACAGTGCAAAAACAGGCTGCTCTCGCTCTGAAACGCTCATTTTTCACATAAGCCACTTTTCAGCGCTAAAACAGCCTCCAATCGCTCTGAAACGCTCATTTTTGACATAAGCCACTTTTCACCTTTAATGAATGAAATTCCAGGTAAAAACTCCTTTGCCATGACGAAGATCCAAATTCATCCAGTTCAGGCTAGTAAACCTGGTTGAAAGACCTTTTTTCAGTGAAATGCAGCTTAGTGCCAAAACAGGCTGCTCTCGCTCTGAAACGCTCATTTTTCACATAAGCCACTTTTCAGCGCTAAAACAGCCTCCAATCGCTCTGAAACGCTCATTTTTGACATAAGCCACTTTTCACCTTTAATGAATGAAATTCCAGGTCAAAACTCCTTTGCCATGAAGAAGATCCAAATTCATCCAGTTCAGGCTAGTAAACCTGGTTGAAAGACCTTTTTTCAGTGAAATGCAGCTTAGTGCAAAAACAGGCTGCTCTCCCTCTGAAACGCTCATTTTTCACATAAGCCACTTTTCAGCCTTATAGGCGACTGTACAGTGCAAAAACAGCCTCCTCTCGCTCTGAAACGCTCATTTTTCACATAAGCCACTTTTCAGCCTTAGGCGACTGTACAGTGCTAAAACAGCCTCCTATCGCTCTGAAACGCTCATTTTTGACATAAGCCACTTTTCACCTTTAATGAATGAAATTCCAGGTAAAAACTCCTTTGCCATGAAGAAGACCCAAATTCATCCAGTTCAGGCTAGTAAACCTGGTTGAAAGACCTTTTTTCAGTGAAATGCAGCTTAGTGCAAAAACAGGCTGCTCTCGCTCTGAAACGCTCATTTTTCACATAAGCCACTTTTCAGCGCTAAAACAGCCTCCAATCGCTCTGAAACGCTCATTTTTGACATAAGCCACTTTTCACCTTTAATGAATGAAATTCCAGGTAAAAACTCCTTTGCCATGAAGAAGATCCAAATTCAACCAGTTCAGGCTAGTAAACCTGTTTGAAAGACCTTTTTTCAGTGAAATGCAGCTTAGTGCAAAAACAGGCTGCTCTCGCTCTGAAACGCTCATTTTTCACATAAGCCACTTTTCAGCCTTATAGGCGACTGTACAGTGCAAAAACAGCCTCCTCTCGCTCTGAAACGCTCATTTTTCACATAAGCCACTTTTCAGCCTTAGGCGACTGTACAGTGCTAAAACAGCCTCCTATCGCTCTGAAACGCTCATTTTTGACATAACCCACTTTTCAGCCTTAATGAATTAAATTCCAGGTAAAAACTCCTTTGCCATGAAGAAGATCCAAATTCAACAAGTTCAGGCTAGTCAACCTGTTTGAAAGACCTTTTTTCAGTGAAATGCAGCTTAGTGCAAAAACAGGCTGCTCTCGCTCTGAAACGCTCATTTTTCACATAAGCCACTTTTCAGCCTTAGGCGACTGTACAGTGCAAAAACAGGCTGCTCTCGCTCTGAAACGCTCATTTTTCACATAAGCCACTTTTCAGCGCTAAAACAGCCTCCAATCGCTCTGAAACGCTCATTTTTGACATAAGCCACTTTTCACCTTTAATGAATGAAATTCCAGGTAAAAACTCCTTTGCCATGAAGAAGATCCAAATTCAACCAGTTCAGGCTAGTAAACCTGTTTGAAAGACCTTTTTTCAGCGAAATGCAGCTTAGTGCAAAAACAGGCTGCTCTCGCTCTGAAACGCTCATTTTTCACATAAGCCACTTTTCAGCCTTAGGCGACTGTGCAGTGCTAAAACAGCCTCCTATCGCTCTGAAACGCTCATTTTTGACATAAGCCACTTTTCACCCTTAATGAATGAAATTCCAGGTAAAAACTCCTTTGCCGTGAAGAAGATCCAAATTCAACCAGTTCAGGCTAGTAAACCTGTTTGAAAGACCTTTTTTCAGTGAAATGCAGCTTAGTGCAAAAACAGGCTGCTCTCGCTCTGAAACGCTCATTTTTCACATAAGCCACTTTTCAGCCTTAGGCGACTGTACAGTGCAAAAACAGGCTGCTCTCGCTCTGAAACGCTCATTTTTCACATAAGCCACTTTTCAGCGCTAAAACAGCCTCCAATCGCTCTGAAACGCTCATTTTTGACATAAGCCACTTTTCACCTTTAATGAATGAAATTCCAGGTAAAAACTCCTTTGCCATGAAGAAGACCCAAATTCATCCAGTTCAGGCTAGTAAACCTGGTTGAAAGACCTTTTTTCAGTGAAATGCAGCTTAGTGCAAAAACAGGCTGCTCTCGCTCTGAAACGCTCATTTTTCACATAAGCCACTTTTCAGCGCTAAAACAGCCTCCAATCGCTCTGAAACGCTCATTTTTGACATAAGCCACTTTTCACCTTTAATGAATGAAATTCCAGGTAAAAACTCCTTTGCCATGAAGAAGATCCAAATTCAACCAGTTCAGGCTAGTAAACCTGTTTGAAAGACCTTTTTTCAGTGAAATGCAGCTTAGTGCAAAAACAGGCTGCTCTCGCTCTGAAACGCTCATTTTTCACATAAGCCACTTTTCAGCCTTATAGGCGACTGTACAGTGCAAAAACAGCCTCCTCTCGCTCTGAAACGCTCATTTTTCACATAAGCCACTTTTCAGCCTTAGGCGACTGTACAGTGCTAAAACAGCCTCCTATCGCTCTGAAACGCTCATTTTTGACATAACCCACTTTTCAGCCTTAATGAATTAAATTCCAGGTAAAAACTCCTTTGCCATGAAGAAGATCCAAATTCAACAAGTTCAGGCTAGTCAACCTGTTTGAAAGACCTTTTTTCAGTGAAATGCAGCTTAGTGCAAAAACAGGCTGCTCTCGCTCTGAAACGCTCATTTTTCACATAAGCCACTTTTCAGCCTTAGGCGACTGTACAGTGCAAAAACAGGCTGCTCTCGCTCTGAAACGCTCATTTTTCACATAAGCCACTTTTCAGCGCTAAAACAGCCTCCAATCGCTCTGAAACGCTCATTTTTGACATAAGCCACTTTTCACCTTTAATGAATGAAATTCCAGGTAAAAACTCCTTTGCCATGAAGAAGATCCAAATTCATCCAGTTCAGGCTAGTAAACCTGGTTGAAAGACCTTTTTTCAGTGAAATGCAGCTTAGTGCCAAAACAGGCTGCTCTCGCTCTGAAACGCTCATTTTTCACATAAGCCACTTTTCAGCCTTATAGGCGACTGTACAGTGCAAAAACAGCCTCCTCTCGCTCTGAAACGCTCATTTTTCACATAAGCCACTTTTCAGCCTTAGGCGACTGTGCAGTGCTAAAACAGCCTCCTATCGCTCTGAAACGCTCATTTTTGACATAAGCCACTTTTCACCCTTAATGAATGAAATTCCAGGTAAAAACTCCTTTGCCGTGAAGAAGATCCAAATTCAACCAGTTCAGGCTAGTAAACCTGTTTGAAAGACCTTTTTTCAGTGAAATGCAGCTTAGTGCAAAAACAGGCTGCTCTCGCTCTGAAACGCTCATTTTTCACATAAGCCACTTTTCAGCCTTAGGCGACTGTACAGTGCAAAAACAGGCTGCTCTCGCTCTGAAACGCTCATTTTTCACATAAGCCACTTTTCAGCCTTAATGAATTAAATTCCAGGTAAAAACTCCTTTGCCATGAAGAAGATCCAAATTCAACAAGTTCAGGCTAGTCAACCTGTTTGAAAGACCTTTTTTCAGTGAAATGCAGCTTAGTGCAAAAACAGGCTGCTCTCGCTCTGAAACGCTCATTTTTCACATAAGCCACTTTTCAGCCTTAGGCGACTGTGCAGTGCTAAAACAGCCTCCTATCGCTCTGAAACGCTCATTTTTGACATAAGCCACTTTTCACCCTTAATGAATGAAATTCCAGGTAAAAACTCCTTTGCCGTGAAGAAGATCCAAATTCAACCAGTTCAGGCTAGTAAACCTGTTTGAAAGACCTTTTTTCAGTGAAATGCAGCTTAGTGCAAAAACAGGCTGCTCTCGCTCTGAAACGCTCATTTTTCACATAAGCCACTTTTCAGCCTTAGGCGACTGTACAGTGCAAAAACAGGCTGCTCTCGCTCTGAAACGCTCATTTTTCACATAAGCCACTTTTCAGCCTTAATGAATTAAATTCCAGGTAAAAACTCCTTTGCCATGAAGAAGATCCAAATTCAACAAGTTCAGGCTAGTCAACCTGTTTGAAAGACCTTTTTTCAGTGAAATGCAGCTTAGTGCAAAAACAGGCTGCTCTCGCTCTGAAACGCTCATTTTTCACATAAGCCACTTTTCAGCCTTAGGCGACTGTGCAGTGCTAAAACAGCCTCCTATCGCTCTGAAACGCTCATTTTTGACATAAGCCACTTTTCACCCTTAATGAATGAAATTCCAGGTAAAAACTCCTTTGCCGTGAAGAAGATCCAAATTCAACCAGTTCAGGCTAGTAAACCTGTTTGAAAGACCTTTTTTCAGTGAAATGCAGCTTAGTGCAAAAACAGGCTGCTCTCGCTCTGAAACGCTCATTTTTCACATAAGCCACTTTTCAGCGCTAAAACAGCCTCCAATCGCTCTGAAACGCTCATTTTTGACATAAGCCACTTTTCACCTATAATGAATGAAATTCCAGGTAAAAACTCCTTTGCCATGAAGAAGATCCAAATTCATCCAGTTCAGGCTAGTAAACCTGGTTGAAAGACCTTTTTTCAGTGAAATGCAGCTTAGTGCCAAAACAGGCTGCTCTCGCTCTGAAACGCTCATTTTTCACATAAGCCACTTTTCAGCCTTATAGGCGACTGTACAGTGCAAAAACAGCCTCCTCTCGCTCTGAAACGCTCATTTTTCACATAAGCCACTTTTCAGCCTTAGGCGACTGTGCAGTGCTAAAACAGCCTCCTATCGCTCTGAAACGCTCATTTTTGACATAAGCCACTTTTCACCTTTAATGAATGAAATTCCAGGTAAAAACTCCTTTGCCATGAAGAAGATCCAAATTCATCCAGTTCAGGCTAGTAAACCTGGTTGAAAGACCTTTTTTCAGTGAAATGCAGCTTAGTGCCAAAACAGGCTGCTCTCGCTCTGAAACGCTCATTTTTCACATAAGCCACTTTTCAGCCTTATAGGCGACTGTACAGTGCAAAAACAGCCTCCTCTCGCTCTGAAACGCTCATTTTTCACATAAGCCACTTTTCAGCCTTAGGCGACTGTACAGTGCTAAAACAGCCTCCAATCGCTCTGAAACGCTCATTTTTGACATAAGCCACTTTTCACCTTTAATGAATGAAGTTCCAGGTAAAAACTCCTTTGCCATGAAGAAGATCCAAATTCAACCAGTTCAGGCTAGTAAACCTGTTTGAAAGACCTTTTTTCAGTGAAATGCAGCTTAGTGCAAAAACAGGCTGCTCTCGCTCTGAAACGCTCATTTTTCACATAAGCCACTTTTCAGCGCTAAAACAGCCTCCAATCGCTCTGAAACGCTCATTTTTGACATAAGCCACTTTTCACCTATAATGAATGAAATTCCAGGTAAAAACTCCTTTGCCATGAAGAAGATCCAAATTCATCCAGTTCAGGCTAGTAAACCTGGTTGAAAGACCTTTTTTCAGTGAAATGCAGCTTAGTGCCAAAACAGGCTGCTCTCGCTCTGAAACGCTCATTTTTCACATAAGCCACTTTTCAGCCTTATAGGCGACTGTACAGTGCAAAAACAGCCTCCTCTCGCTCTGAAACGCTCATTTTTCACATAAGCCACTTTTCAGCCTTAGGCGACTGTGCAGTGCTAAAACAGCCTCCTATCGCTCTGAAACGCTCATTTTTGACATAAGCCACTTTTCACCTTTAATGAATGAAATTCCAGGTAAAAACTCCTTTGCCATGAAGAAGATCCAAATTCATCCAGTTCAGGCTAGTAAACCTGGTTGAAAGACCTTTTTTCAGTGAAATGCAGCTTAGTGCCAAAACAGGCTGCTCTCGCTCTGAAACGCTCATTTTTCACATAAGCCACTTTTCAGCCTTATAGGCGACTGTACAGTGCAAAAACAGCCTCCTCTCGCTCTGAAACGCTCATTTTTCACATAAGCCACTTTTCAGCCTTAGGCGACTGTACAGTGCTAAAACAGCCTCCAATCGCTCTGAAACGCTCATTTTTGACATAAGCCACTTTTCACCTTTAATGAATGAAGTTCCAGGTAAAAACTCCTTTGCCATGAAGAAGATCCAAATTCAACCAGTTCAGGCTAGTAAACCTGTTTGAAAGACCTTTTTTCAGTGAAATGCAGCTTAGTGCAAAAACAGGCTGCTCTCGCTCTGAAACGCTCATTTTTCACATAAGCCACTTTTCAGCCTTAGGAGACTGTACAGTGCTAAAACAGCCTCCTATCGCTCTGAAACGCTCATTTTTGACATAACCCACTTTTCAGCCTTAATGAATTAAATTCCAGGTAAAAACTCCTTTGCCATGAAGAAGATCCAAATTCAACAAGTTCAGGCTAGTAAACCTGTTTGAAAGACCTTTTTTCAGTGAAATGCAGCTTAGTGCAAAAACAGGCTGCTCTCGCTCTGAAACGCTCATTTTTCACATAAGCCACTTTTCAGCCTTAGGCGACTGTACAGTGCAAAAACAGGCTGCTCTCGCTCTGAAACGCTCATTTTTCACATAAGCCACTTTTCAGCGCTAAAACAGCCTCCAATCGCTCTGAAACGCTCATTTTTGACATAAGCCACTTTTCACCTTTAATGAATGAAATTCCAGGTAAAAACTCCTTTGCCATGAAGAAGATCCAAATTCAACCAGTTCAGGCTAGTAAACCTGGCTGAAAGACCTTTTTTCAGTGAAATGCAGCTTAGTGCAAAAACAGGCTGCTCTCGCTCTGAAACGCTCATTTTTCACATAAGCCACTTTTCAGCGCTAAAACAGCCTCCAATCGCTCTGAAACGCTCATTTTTGACATAAGCCACTTTTCACCTTTAATGAATGAAATTCCAGGTAAAAACTCCTTTGCCATGAAGAAGATCCAAATTCATCCAGTTCAGGCTAGTAAACCTGGTTGAAAGACCTTTTTTCAGTGAAATGCAGCTTAGTGCCAAAACAGGCTGCTCTCGCTCTGAAACGCTCATTTTTCACATAAGCCACTTTTCAGCCTTATAGGCGACTGTACAGTGCAAAAACAGCCTCCTCTCGCTCTGAAACGCTCATTTTTCACATAAGCCACTTTTCAGCCTTAATGAATTAAATTCCAGGTAAAAACTCCTTTGCCATGAAGAAGATCCAAATTCAACAAGTTCAGGCTAGTCAACCTGTTTGAAAGACCTTTTTTCAGTGAAATGCAGCTTAGTGCCAAAACAGGCTGCTCTCGCTCTGAAACGCTCATTTTTCACATAAGCCACTTTTCAGCCTTAGGCGACTGTGCAGTGCTAAAACAGCCTCCTATCGCTCTGAAACGCTCATTTTTGACATAAGCCACTTTTCACCCTTAATGAATGAAATTCCAGGTAAAAACTCCTTTGCCGTGAAGAAGATCCAAATTCAACCAGTTCAGGCTAGTAAACCTGTTTGAAAGACCTTTTTTCAGTGAAATGCAGCTTAGTGCAAAAACAGGCTGCTCTCGCTCTGAAACGCTCATTTTTCACATAAGCCACTTTTCAGCGCTAAAACAGCCTCCAATCGCTCTGAAACGCTCATTTTTGACATAAGCCACTTTTCACCTTTAATGAATGAAATTCCAGGGTAAAAACTCCTTTGCCATGAAGAAGATCCAAATTCATCCAGATCAGGCTAGTAAACCTGGTTGAAAGACCTTTTTTCAGTGAAATGCAGCTTAGTGCAAAAACAGGCTGCTCTCGCTCTGAAACGCTCATTTTTCACATAAGCCACTTTTCAGCGCTAAAACAGCCTCCAATCGCTCTGAAACGCTCATTTTTGACATAAGCCACTTTTCACCTTTAATGAATGAAATTCCAGGTAAAAACTCCTTTGCCATGAAGAAGATCCAAATTCATCCAGTTCAGGCTAGTAAACCTGGTTGAAAGACCTTTTTTCAGTGAAATGCAGCTTAGTGCCAAAACAGGCTGCTCTCGCTCTGAAACGCTCATTTTTCACATAAGCCACTTTTCAGCCTTATAGGCGACTGTACAGTGCAAAAACAGCCTCCTCTCGCTCTGAAACGCTCATTTTTCACATAAGCCACTTTTCACCTTTAATGAATGAAATTCCAGGTAAAAACTCCTTTGCCATGAAGAAGATCCAAATTCATCCAGTTCAGGCTAGTAAACCTGGTTGAAAGACCTTTTTTCAGTGAAATGCAGCTTAGTGCCAAAACAGGCTGCTCTCGCTCTGAAACGCTCATTTTTCACATAAGCCACTTTTCAGCCTTATAGGCGACTGTACAGTGCAAAAACAGCCTCCTCTCGCTCTGAAACGCTCATTTTTCACATAAGCCACTTTTCAGCCTTAGGCGACTGTGCAGTGCTAAAACAGCCTCCTATCGCTCTGAAACGCTCATTTTTGACATAAGCCACTTTTCACCTTTAATGAATGAAATTCCAGGTAAAAACTCCTTTGCCATGAAGAAGATCCAAATTCAACCAGTTCAGGCTAGTAAACCTGGCTGAAAGACCTTTTTTCAGTGAAATGCAGCTTAGTGCAAAAACAGGCTGCTCTCGCTCTGAAACGCTCATTTTTCACATAAGCCACTTTTCAGCGCTAAAACAGCCTCCAATCGCTCTGAAACGCTCATTTTTGACATAAGCCACTTTTCACCTTTAATGAATGAAATTCCAGGTAAAAACTCCTTTGCCATGAAGAAGATCCAAATTCATCCAGTTCAGGCTAGTAAACCTGGTTGAAAGACCTTTTTTCAGTGAAATGCAGCTTAGTGCCAAAACAGGCTGCTCTCGCTCTGAAACGCTCATTTTTCACATAAGCCACTTTTCAGCCTTATAGGCGACTGTACAGTGCAAAAACAGCCTCCTCTCGCTCTGAAACGCTCATTTTTCACATAAGCCACTTTTCAGCCTTAATGAATTAAATTCCAGGTAAAAACTCCTTTGCCATGAAGAAGATCCAAATTCAACAAGTTCAGGCTAGTCAACCTGTTTGAAAGACCTTTTTTCAGTGAAATGCAGCTTAGTGCCAAAACAGGCTGCTCTCGCTCTGAAACGCTCATTTTTCACATAAGCCACTTTTCAGCCTTAGGCGACTGTGCAGTGCTAAAACAGCCTCCTATCGCTCTGAAACGCTCATTTTTGACATAAGCCACTTTTCACCCTTAATGAATGAAATTCCAGGTAAAAACTCCTTTGCCGTGAAGAAGATCCAAATTCAACCAGTTCAGGCTAGTAAACCTGTTTGAAAGACCTTTTTTCAGTGAAATGCAGCTTAGTGCAAAAACAGGCTGCTCTCGCTCTGAAACGCTCATTTTTCACATAAGCCACTTTTCAGCGCTAAAACAGCCTCCAATCGCTCTGAAACGCTCATTTTTGACATAAGCCACTTTTCACCTTTAATGAATGAAATTCCAGGGTAAAAACTCCTTTGCCATGAAGAAGATCCAAATTCATCCAGATCAGGCTAGTAAACCTGGTTGAAAGACCTTTTTTCAGTGAAATGCAGCTTAGTGCAAAAAAAAGGCTGCTCTCGCTCTGAAACGCTCATTTTTCACATAAGCCACTTTTCAGCGCTAAAACAGCCTCCAATCGCTCTGAAACGCTCATTTTTGACATAAGCCACTTTTCACCTTTAATGAATGAAATTCCAGGTAAAAACTCCTTTGCCATGAAGAAGATCCAAATTCATCCAGTTCAGGCTAGTAAACCTGGTTGAAAGACCTTTTTTCAGTGAAATGCAGCTTAGTGCCAAAACAGGCTGCTCTCGCTCTGAAACGCTCATTTTTCACATAAGCCACTTTTCAGCCTTATAGGCGACTGTACAGTGCAAAAACAGCCTCCTCTCGCTCTGAAACGCTCATTTTTCACATAAGCCACTTTTCACCTTTAATGAATGAAATTCCAGGTAAAAACTCCTTTGCCATGAAGAAGATCCAAATTCATCCAGTTCAGGCTAGTAAACCTGGTTGAAAGACCTTTTTTCAGTGAAATGCAGCTTAGTGCCAAAACAGGCTGCTCTCGCTCTGAAACGCTCATTTTTCACATAAGCCACTTTTCAGCCTTATAGGCGACTGTACAGTGCAAAAACAGCCTCCTCTCGCTCTGAAACGCTCATTTTTCACATAAGCCACTTTTCAGCCTTAGGCGACTGTGCAGTGCTAAAACAGCCTCCTATCGCTCTGAAACGCTCATTTTTGACATAAGCCACTTTTCACCTTTAATGAATGAAATTCCAGGTAAAAACTCCTTTGCCATGAAGAAGATCCAAATTCATCCAGTTCAGGCTAGTAAACCTGGTTGAAAGACCTTTTTTCAGTGAAATGCAGCTTAGTGCAAAAACAGGCTGCTCTCGCTCTGAAACGCTCATTTTTCACATAAGCCACTTTTCAGCGCTAAAACAGCCTCCAATCGCTCTGAAACGCTCATTTTTGACATAAGCCACTTTTCACCTTTAATGAATGAAATTCCAGGTAAAAACTCCTTTGCCATTAAGAAGATCCAAATTCAACCAGTTCAGGCTAGTAAACCTGTTTGAAAGACCTTTTTTCAGTGAAATGCAGCTTAGTGCAAAAACAGGCTGCTCTCGCTCTGAAACGCTCATTTTTCACATAAGCCACTTTTCAGCGCTAAAACAGCCTCCAATCGCTCTGAAACGCTCATTTTTGACATAAGCCACTTTTCACCTTTAATGAATGAAATTCCAGGTAAAAACTCCTTTGCCATGAAGAAGATCCAAATTCAACCAGTTCAGGCTAGTAAACCTGTTTGAAAGACCTTTTTTCAGTGAAATGCAGCTTAGTGCAAAATCAGGCTGCTCTCGCTCTGAAACGCTCATTTTTCACATAAGCCACTTTTCAGCGCTAAAACAGCCTCCAATCGCTCTGAAACGCTCATTTTTGACATAAGCCACTTTTCACCTTTAATGAATGAAATTCCAGGTAAAAACTCCTTTGCCATTAAGAAGATCCAAATTCAACCAGTTCAGGCTAGTAAACCTGTTTGAAAGACCTTTTTTCAGTGAAATGCAGCTTAGTGCAAAAACAGGCTGCTCTCGCTCTGAAACGCTCATTTTTCACATAAGCCACTTTTCAGCCTTAGGCGACTGTACAGTGCAAAAACAGGCTGCTCTCGCTCTGAAACGCTCATTTTTCACATAAGCCACTTTTCAGCGCTAAAACAGCCTCCAATCGCTCTGAAACGCTCATTTTTGACATAAGCCACTTTTCACCTTTAATGAATGAAATTCCAGGTAAAAACTCCTTTGCCATGACGAAGATCCAAATTCATCCAGTTCAGGCTAGTAAACCTGGTTGAAAGACCTTTTTTCAGTGAAATGCAGCTTAGTGCCAAAACAGGCTGCTCTCGCTCTGAAACGCTCATTTTTCACATAAGCCACTTTTCAGCGCTAAAACAGCCTCCAATCGCTCTGAAACGCTCATTTTTGACATAAGCCACTTTTCACCTTTAATGAATGAAATTCCAGGTCAAAACTCCTTTGCCATGAAGAAGATCCAAATTCATCCAGTTCAGGCTAGTAAACCTGGTTGAAAGACCTTTTTTCAGTGAAATGCAGCTTAGTGCCAAAACAGGCTGCTCTCGCTCTGAAACGCTCATTTTTCACATAAGCCACTTTTCAGCCTTATAGGCGACTGTACAGTGCAAAAACAGCCTCCTCTCGCTCTGAAACGCTCATTTTTCACATAAGCCACTTTTCAGCCTTAGGCGACTGTACAGTGCTAAAACAGCCTCCTATCGCTCTGAAACGCTCATTTTTGACATAACCCACTTTTCAGCCTTAATGAATGAAATTCCAGGTAAAAACTCCTTTGCCATGAAGAAGATCCAAATTCAACAAGTTCAGGCTAGTAAACCTGTTTGAAAGACCTTTTTTCAGTGAAATGCAGCTTAGTGCAAAAACAGGCTGCTCTCGCTCTGAAACGCTCATTTTTCACATAAGCCACTTTTCAGCGCTAAAACAGCCTCCAATCGCTCTGAAACGCTCATTTTTGACATAAGCCACTTTTCACCTTTAATGAATGAAATTCCAGGTAAAAACTCCTTTGCCATTAAGAAGATCCAAATTCAACCAGTTCAGGCTAGTAAACCTGTTTGAAAGACCTTTTTTCAGTGAAATGCAGCTTAGTGCAAAAACAGGCTGCTCTCGCTCTGAAACGCTCATTTTTCACATAAGCCACTTTTCAGCCTTAGGCGACTGTACAGTGCTAAAACAGCCTCCTATCGCTCTGAAACGCTCATTTTTGACATAACCCACTTTTCAGCCTTAATGAATTAAATTCCAGGTAAAAACTCATTTGCCATGAAGAAGATCCAAATTCAACCAGTTCAGGCTAGTAAACCTGTTTGAAAGACCTTTTTTCAGTGAAATGCAGCTTAGTGCAAAAACAGGCTGCTCTCGCTCTGAAACGCTCATTTTTCACATAAGCCACTTTTCAGCCTTAGGCGACTGTACAGTGCTAAAACAGCCTCCAATCGCTCTGAAACGCTCATTTTTGACATAAGCCACTTTTCACCTTTAATGAATGAAATTCCAGGTAAAAACTCATTTGCCATGAAGAAGATCCAAATTCAACCAGTTCAGGCTAGTAAACCTGTTTGAAAGACCCTTTTTCAGTGAAATGCAGCTTAGTGCAAAAACAGGCTGCTCTCGCTCTGAAACGCTCATTTTTCACATAAGCCACTTTTCAGCCTTAGGCGACTGTGCAGTGCTAAAACAGGCTGCTCTCGCTCTGAAACGCTCATTTTTCACATAAGCCACTTTTCAGCGCTAAAACAGCCTCCAATCGCTCTGAAACGCTCATTTTTGACATAAGCCACTTTTCACCTTTAATGAATGAAATTCCAGGTAAAAACTCATTTGCCATGAAGAAGATCCAAATTCAACCAGTTCAGGCTAGTAAACCTGTTTGAAAGACCCTTTTTCAGTGAAATGCAGCTTAGTGCAAAAACAGGCTGCTCTCGCTCTGAAACGCTCATTTTTCACATAAGCCACTTTTCAGCCTTAGGCGACTGTGCAGTGCTAAAACAGGCTGCTCTCGCTCTGAAACGCTCATTTTTCACATAAGCCACTTTTCAGCCTTATAGGCGACTGTACAGTGCAAAAACAGCCTCCTCTCGCTCTGAAACGCTCATTTTTCACATAAGCCACTTTTCAGCCTTAGGCGACTGTACAGTGCTAAAACAGCCTCCTATCGCTCTGAAACGCTCATTTTTGACATAACCCACTTTTCAGCCTTAATGAATGAAATTCCAGGTAAAAACTCCTTTGCCATGAAGAAGATCCAAATTCAACCAGTTCAGGCTAGTAAACCTGTTTGAAAGACCTTTTTTCAGTGAAATGCAGCTTAGTGCAAAAACAGGCTGCTCTCGCTCTGAAACGCTCATTTTTCACATAAGCCACTTTTCAGCGCTAAAACAGCCTCCAATCGCTCTGAAACGCTCATTTTTGACATAAGCCACTTTTCACCTTTAATGAATGAAATTCCAGGTAAAAACTCCTTTGCCATGAAGAAGATCCAAATTCAACCAGTTCAGGCTAGTAAACCTGTTTGAAAGACCTTTTTTCAGTGAAATGCAGCTTAGTGCAAAAACAGGCTGCTCTCGCTCTGAAACGCTCATTTTTCACATAAGCCACTTTTCAGCCTTAGGCGACTGTACAGTGCTAAAACAGCCTCCAATCGCTCTGAAACGCTCATTTTTGACATAAGCCACTTTTCACCTTTAATGAATGAAATTCCAGGTAAAAACTCCTTTGCCATGAAGAAGATCCAAATTCAACCAGTTCAGGCTAGTAAACCTGTTTGAAAGACCTTTTTTCAGTGAAATGCAGCTTAGTGCAAAAACAGGCTGCTCTCGCTCTGAAACGCTCATTTTTCACATAAGCCACTTTTCAGCCTTATAGGCGACTGTACAGTGCAAAAACAGCCTCCTCTCGCTCTGAAACGCTCATTTTTCACATAAGCCACTTTTCAGCCTTAGGCGACTGTACAGTGCTAAAACAGCCTCCTATCGCTCTGAAACGCTCATTTTTGACATAACCCACTTTTCTGCCTTAATGAATGAAATTCCAGGTAAAAACTCCTTTGCCATGAAGAAGATCCAAATTCAACCAGTTCAGGCTAGTAAACCTGTTTGAAAGACCTTTTTTCAGTGAAATGCAGCTTAGTGCAAAAACAGGCTGCTCTCGCTCTGAAACGCTCATTTTTCACATAAGCCACTTTTCAGCCTTAGGCGACTGTACAGTGCTAAAACAGCCTCCAATCGCTCTGAAACGCTCATTTTTGACATAAGCCACTTTTCACCTTTAATGAATGAAATTCTAGGTAAAAACTCCTTTGCCATGAAGAAGATCCAAATTCAACCAGTTCAGGCTAGTAAACCTGTTTGAAAGACCTTTTTTCAGTGAAATGCAGCTTAGTGCAAAAACAGCCTCCTCTCGCTCTGAAACGCTCATTTTTCACATAAGCCACTTTTCAGCCTTAGGCGACTGTACAGTGCTAAAACAGCCTCCTATCGCTCTGAAACGCTCATTTTTGACATAACCCACTTTTCAGCCTTAATGAATGAAATTCCAGGTAAAAACTCCTTTGCCATGAAGAAGATCCAAATTCAACCAGTTCAGGCTAGTAAACCTGTTTGAAAGACCTTTTTTCAGTGAAATGCAGCTTAGTGCAAAAACAGGCTGCTCTCGCTCTGAAACGCTCATTTTTCACATAAGCCACTTTTCAGCCTTAGGCGACTGTACAGTGCTAAAACAGCCTCCAATCGCTCTGAAACGCTCATTTTTGACATAAGCCACTTTTCACCTTTAATGAATGAAATTCCAGGTAAAAACTCCTTTGCCATGAAGAAGATCCAAATTCAACCAGTTCAGGCTAGTAAACCTGTTTGAAAGACCTTTTTTCAGTGAAATGCAGCTTAGTGCAAAAACAGGCTGCTCTCGCTCTGAAACGCTCATTTTTCACATAAGCCACTTTTCAGCGCTAAAACAGCCTCCAATCGCTCTGAAACGCTCATTTTTGACATAAGCCACTTTTCACCTTTAATGAATGAAATCCAGGTAAAAACTCCTTTGCCATGAAGAAGATCCAAATTCAACCAGTTCAGGCTAGTAAACCTGTTTGAAAGACCTTTTTTCAGTGAAATGCAGCTTAGTGCAAAAACAGGCTGCTCTCGCTCTGAAACGCTCATTTTTCACATAAGCCACTTTTCAGCCTTAGGAGACTGTACAGTGCTAAAACAGCCCCCTATCGCTCTGAAACGCTCATTTTTGACATAACCCACTTTTCAGCCTTAATGAATTAAATCCAGGTGAAAACTCCTTTGCCATGAAGAAGATCCAAATTCAACCAGTTCAGGCTAGTAAACCTGTTTGAAAGACCTTTTTTCAGTGAAATGCAGCTTAGTGCAAAAACAGGCTGCTCTCGCTCTGAAACGCTCATTTTTCACATAAGCCACTTTTCAGCGCTAAAACAGCCTCCAATCGCTCTGAAACGCTCATTTTTGACATAAGCCACTTTTCACCTTTAATGAATGAAATTCCAGGTAAAAACTCCTTTGCCATGAAGAAGATCCAAATTCAACCAGTTCAGGCTAGTAAACCTGTTTGAAAGACCTTTTTTCAGTGAAATGCAGCTTAGTGCAAAAACAGGCTGCTCTCGCTCTGAAACGCTCATTTTTCACATAAGCCACTTTTCAGCCTTAGGCGACTGTACAGTGCTAAAACAGCCTCCAATCGCTCTGAAACGCTCATTTTTGACATAAGCCACTTTTCACCTTTAATGAATGAAATTCCAGGTAAAAACTCCTTTGCCATGAAGAAGATCCAAATTCAACCAGTTCAGGCTAGTAAACCTGTTTGAAAGACCTTTTTTCAGTGAAATGCAGCTTAGTGCAAAAACAGGCTGCTCTCGCTCTGAAACGCTCATTTTTCACATAAGCCACTTTTCAGCGCTAAAACAGCCTCCAATCGCTCTGAAACGCTCATTTTTGACATAAGCCACTTTTCACCTTTAATGAATGAAATTCCAGGTAAAAACTCCTTTGCCATGAAGAAGATCCAAATTCAACCAGTTCAGGCTAGTAAACCTGTTTGAAAGACCTTTTTTCAGTGAAATGCAGCTTAGTGCAAAAACAGGCTGCTCTCGCTCTGAAACGCTCATTTTTCACATAAGCCACTTTTCAGCGCTAAAACAGCCTCCAATCGCTCTGAAACGCTCATTTTTGACATAAGCCACTTTTCACCTTTAATGAATGAAATTCCAGGTAAAAACTCCTTTGCCATGAAGAAGATCCAAATTCAACCAGTTCAGGCTAGTAAACCTGTTTGAAAGACCTTTTTTCAGTGAAATGCAGCTTAGTGCAAAAACAGGCTGCTCTCGCTCTGAAACGCTCATTTTTCACATAAGCCACTTTTCAGCCTTAGGCGACTGTACAGTGCTAAAACAGCCTCCAATCGCTCTGAAACGCTCATTTTTGACATAAGCCACTTTTCACCTTTAATGAATGAAATTCCAGGTAAAAACTCCTTTGCCATGAAGAAGATCCAAATTCAACCAGTTCAGGCTAGTAAACCTGTTTGAAAGACCTTTTTTCAGTGAAATGCAGCTTAGTGCAAAAACAGCCTCCTCTCGCTCTGAAACGCTCATTTTTCACATAAGCCACTTTTCAGCCTTAGGCGACTGTACAGTGCTAAAACAGCCTCCTATCGCTCTGAAACGCTCATTTTTGACATAACCCACTTTTCAGCCTTAATGAATGAAATTCCAGGTAAAAACTCCTTTGCCATGAAGAAGATCCAAATTCAACCAGTTCAGGCTAGTAAACCTGTTTGAAAGACCTTTTTTCAGTGAAATGCAGCTTAGTGCAAAAACAGGCTGCTCTCGCTCTGAAACGCTCATTTTTCACATAAGCCACTTTTCAGCCTTAGGCGACTGTACAGTGCAAAAACAGGCTGCTCTCGCTCTGAACGCTCATTTTTCACATAAGCCACTTTTCAGCGCTAAAACAGCCTCCAATCGCTCTGAAACGCTCATTTTTGACATAAGCCACTTTTCACCTTTAATGAATGAAATTCCAGGTAAAAACTCCTTTGCCATGAAGAAGATCCAAATTCAACCAGTTCAGGCTAGTAAACCTGTTTGAAAGACCTTTTTTCAGTGAAATGCAGCTTAGTGCAAAAACAGGCTGCTCTCGCTCTGAAACGCTCAATTTTCACATAAGCCACTTTTCAGCCTTAGGAGACTGTACAGTGCTAAAACAGCCCCCTATCGCTCTGAAACGCTCATTTTTGACATAACCCACTTTTCAGCCTTAATGAATTAAATTCCAGGTGAAACTTCTTTGCCATGAAGAAGATCCAAATTCAACAAGTTCAGGCTAGTAAACCTGTTTGAAAGACCTTTTTTCAGTGAAATGCAGCTTAGTGCAAAAACAGGCTGCTCTCGCTCTGAAACGCTCATTTTTCACATAAGCCACTTTTCAGCCTTAGGCGACTGTACAGTGCTAAAACAGCCTCCTATCGCTCTGAAACGCTCATTTTTGACATAACCCACTTTTCAGCCTTAATGAATTAAATTCCAGGTAAAAACTCATTTGCCATGAAGAAGATCCAAATTCAACCAGTTCAGGCTAGTAAACCTGTTTGAAAGACCTTTTTTCAGTGAAATGCAGCTTAGTGCAAAAACAGGCTGCTCTCGCTCTGAAACGCTCATTTTTCACATAAGCCACTTTTCAGCGCTAAAACAGCCTCCAATCGCTCTGAAACACTCATTTTTGACATAAGCCACTTTTCACCTTTAATGAATGAAATTCCAGGTAAAAACTCCTTTGCCATGAATAAGATCCAAATTCAACCAGTTCAGGCTAGTAAACCTGTTTGAAAGACCTTTTTTCAGTGAAATGCAGCTTAGTGCAAAAACAGGCTGCTCTCGCTCTGAAACGCTCATTTTTCACATAAGCCACTTTTCAGCCTTAGGCGACTGTACAGTGCTAAAACAGCCTCCAATCGCTCTGAAACGCTCATTTTTGACATAAGCCACTTTTCACCTTTAATGAATGAAATTCTAGGTAAAAACTCCTTTGCCATGAAGAAGATCCAAATTCAACCAGTTCAGGCTAGTAAACCTGTTTGAAAGACCTTTTTTCAGTGAAATGCAGCTTAGTGCAAAAACAGCCTCCTCTCGCTCTGAAACGCTCATTTTTCACATAAGCCACTTTTCAGCCTTAGGCGACTGTACAGTGCTAAAACAGCCTCCTATCGCTCTGAAACGCTCATTTTTGACATAACCCACTTTTCAGCCTTAATGAATGAAATTCCAGGTAAAAACTCCTTTGCCATGAAGAAGATCCAAATTCAACCAGTTCAGGCTAGTAAACCTGTTTGAAAGACCTTTTTTCAGTGAAATGCAGCTTAGTGCAAAAACAGGCTGCTCTCGCTCTGAAACGCTCATTTTTCACATAAGCCACTTTTCAGCCTTAGGCGACTGTACAGTGCTAAAACAGCCTCCAATCGCTCTGAAACGCTCATTTTTGACATAAGCCACTTTTCACCTTTAATGAATGAAATTCCAGGTAAAAACTCCTTTGCCATGAAGAAGATCCAAATTCAACCAGTTCAGGCTAGTAAACCTGTTTGAAAGACCTTTTTTCAGTGAAATGCAGCTTAGTGCAAAAACAGGCTGCTCTCGCTCTGAAACGCTCATTTTTCACATAAGCCACTTTTCAGCGCTAAAACAGCCTCCAATCGCTCTGAAACGCTCATTTTTGACATAAGCCACTTTTCACCTTTAATGAATGAAATTCCAGGTAAAAACTCCTTTGCCATGAAGAAGATCCAAATTCAACCAGTTCAGGCTAGTAAACCTGTTTGAAAGACCTTTTTTCAGTGAAATGCAGCTTAGTGCAAAAACAGGCTGCTCTCGCTCTGAAACGCTCAATTTTCACATAAGCCACTTTTCAGCCTTAGGAGACTGTACAGTGCTAAAACAGCCCCCTATCGCTCTGAAACGCTCATTTTTGACATAACCCACTTTTCAGCCTTAATGAATTAAATTCCAGGTGAAAACTCCTTTGCCATGAAGAAGATCCAAATTCAACCAGTTCAGGCTAGTAAACCTGTTTGAAAGACCTTTTTTCAGTGAAATGCAGCTTAGTGCAAAAACAGGCTGCTCTCGCTCTGAAACGCTCATTTTTCACATAAGCCACTTTTCAGCGCTAAAACAGCCTCCAATCGCTCTGAAACGCTCATTTTTGACATAAGCCACTTTTCACCTTTAATGAATGAAATTCCAGGTAAAAACTCCTTTGCCATGAAGAAGATCCAAATTCAACCAGTTCAGGCTAGTAAACCTGTTTGAAAGACCTTTTTTCAGTGAAATGCAGCTTAGTGCAAAAACAGGCTGCTCTCGCTCTGAAACGCTCATTTTTCACATAAGCCACTTTTCAGCCTTAGGCGACTGTACAGTGCTAAAACAGCCTCCAATCGCTCTGAAACGCTCATTTTTGACATAAGCCACTTTTCACCTTTAATGAATGAAATTCCAGGTAAAAACTCCTTTGCCATGAAGAAGATCCAAATTCAACCAGTTCAGGCTAGTAAACCTGTTTGAAAGACCTTTTTTCAGTGAAATGCAGCTTAGTGCAAAAACAGGCTGCTCTCGCTCTGAAACGCTCATTTTTCACATAAGCCACTTTTCAGCGCTAAAACAGCCTCCAATCGCTCTGAAACGCTCATTTTTGACATAAGCCACTTTTCACCTTTAATGAATGAAATTCCAGGTAAAAACTCCTTTGCCATGAAGAAGATCCAAATTCAACCAGTTCAGGCTAGTAAACCTGTTTGAAAGACCTTTTTTCAGTGAAATGCAGCTTAGTGCAAAAACAGGCTGCTCTCGCTCTGAAACGCTCATTTTTCACATAAGCCACTTTTCAGCGCTAAAACAGCCTCCAATCGCTCTGAAACGCTCATTTTTGACATAAGCCACTTTTCACCTTTAATGAATGAAATTCCAGGTAAAAACTCCTTTGCCATGAAGAAGATCCAAATTCAACCAGTTCAGGCTAGTAAACCTGTTTGAAAGACCTTTTTTCAGTGAAATGCAGCTTAGTGCAAAAACAGGCTGCTCTCGCTCTGAAACGCTCATTTTTCACATAAGCCACTTTTCAGCCTTAGGCGACTGTACAGTGCTAAAACAGCCTCCAATCGCTCTGAAACGCTCATTTTTGACATAAGCCACTTTTCACCTTTAATGAATGAAATTCCAGGTAAAAACTCCTTTGCCATGAAGAAGATCCAAATTCAACCAGTTCAGGCTAGTAAACCTGTTTGAAAGACCTTTTTTCAGTGAAATGCAGCTTAGTGCAAAAACAGGCTGCTCTCGCTCTGAAACGCTCATTTTTCACATAAGCCACTTTTCAGCGCTAAAACAGCCTCCAATCGCTCTGAAACGCTCATTTTTGACATAAGCCACTTTTCACCTTTAATGAATGAAATTCCAGGTAAAAACTCCTTTGCCATGAAGAAGATCCAAATTCAACCAGTTCAGGCTAGTAAACCTGTTTGAAAGACCTTTTTTCAGTGAAATGCAGCTTAGTGCAAAAACAGGCTGCTCTCGCTCTGAAACGCTCATTTTTCACATAAGCCACTTTTCAGCCTTAGGCGACTGTACAGTGCTAAAACAGCCTCCAATCGCTCTGAAACGCTCATTTTTGACATAAGCCACTTTTCACCTTTAATGAATGAAATTCCAGGTAAAAACTCCTTTGCCATGAAGAAGATCCAAATTCAACCAGTTCAGGCTAGTAAACCTGTTTGAAAGACCTTTTTTCAGTGAAATGCAGCTTAGTGCAAAAACAGGCTGCTCTCGCTCTGAAACGCTCATTTTTCACATAAGCCACTTTTCAGCGCTAAAACAGCCTCCAATCGCTCTGAAACGCTCATTTTTGACATAAGCCACTTTTCACCTTTAATGAATGAAATTCCAGGTAAAAACTCCTTTGCCATGAAGAAGATCCAAATTCAACCAGTTCAGGCTAGTAAACCTGTTTGAAAGACCTTTTTTCAGTGAAATGCAGCTTAGTGCAAAAACAGGCTGCTCTCGCTCTGAAACGCTCATTTTTCACATAAGCCACTTTTCAGCGCTAAAACAGCCTCCAATCGCTCTGAAACGCTCATTTTTGACATAAGCCACTTTTCACCTTTAATGAATGAAATTCCAGGTAAAAACTCCTTTGCCATGAAGAAGATCCAAATTCAACCAGTTCAGGCTAGTAAACCTGTTTGAAAGACCTTTTTTCAGTGAAATGCAGCTTAGTGCAAAAACAGGCTGCTCTCGCTCTGAAACGCTCATTTTTCACATAAGCCACTTTTCAGCCTTAGGCGACTGTACAGTGCTAAAACAGCCTCCAATCGCTCTGAAACGCTCATTTTTGACATAAGCCACTTTTCACCTTTAATGAATGAAATTCCAGGTAAAAACTCCTTTGCCATGAAGAAGATCCAAATTCAACCAGTTCAGGCTAGTAAACCTGTTTGAAAGACCTTTTTTCAGTGAAATGCAGCTTAGTGCAAAAACAGGCTGCTCTCGCTCTGAAACGCTCATTTTTCACATAAGCCACTTTTCAGCGCTAAAACAGCCTCCAATCGCTCTGAAACGCTCATTTTTGACATAAGCCACTTTTCACCTTTAATGAATGAAATTCCAGGTAAAAACTCCTTTGCCATGAAGAAGATCCAAATTCAACCAGTTCAGGCTAGTAAACCTGTTTGAAAGACCTTTTTTCAGTGAAATGCAGCTTAGTGCAAAAACAGGCTGCTCTCGCTCTGAAACGCTCATTTTTCACATAAGCCACTTTTCAGCGCTAAAACAGCCTCCAATCGCTCTGAAACGCTCATTTTTGACATAAGCCACTTTTCACCTTTAATGAATGAAATTCCAGGTAAAAACTCCTTTGCCATGAAGAAGATCCAAATTCAACCAGTTCAGGCTAGTAAACCTGTTTGAAAGACCTTTTTTCAGTGAAATGCAGCTTAGTGCAAAAACAGGCTGCTCTCGCTCTGAAACGCTCATTTTTCACATAAGCCACTTTTCAGCCTTAGGCGACTGTACAGTGCTAAAACAGCCTCCAATCGCTCTGAAACGCTCATTTTTGACATAAGCCACTTTTCACCTTTAATGAATGAAATTCCAGGTAAAAACTCCTTTGCCATGAAGAAGATCCAAATTCAACCAGTTCAGGCTAGTAAACCTGTTTGAAAGACCTTTTTTCAGTGAAATGCAGCTTAGTGCAAAAACAGGCTGCTCTCGCTCTGAAACGCTCATTTTTCACATAAGCCACTTTTCAGCGCTAAAACAGCCTCCAATCGCTCTGAAACGCTCATTTTTGACATAAGCCACTTTTCACCTTTAATGAATGAAATTCCAGGTAAAAACTCCTTTGCCATGAAGAAGATCCAAATTCAACCAGTTCAGGCTAGTAAACCTGTTTGAAAGACCTTTTTTCAGTGAAATGCAGCTTAGTGCAAAAACAGGCTGCTCTCGCTCTGAAACGCTCATTTTTCACATAAGCCACTTTTCAGCCTTAGGCGACTGTACAGTGCTAAAACAGCCTCCAATCGCTCTGAAACGCTCATTTTTGACATAAGCCACTTTTCACCTTTAATGAATGAAATTCCAGGTAAAAACTCCTTTGCCATGAAGAAGATCCAAATTCAACCAGTTCAGGCTAGTAAACCTGTTTGAAAGACCTTTTTTCAGTGAAATGCAGCTTAGTGCAAAAACAGGCTGCTCTCGCTCTGAAACGCTCATTTTTCACATAAGCCACTTTTCAGCGCTAAAACAGCCTCCAATCGCTCTGAAACGCTCATTTTTGACATAAGCCACTTTTCACCTTTAATGAATGAAATTCCAGGTAAAAACTCCTTTGCCATGAAGAAGATCCAAATTCAACCAGTTCAGGCTAGTAAACCTGTTTGAAAGACCTTTTTTCAGTGAAATGCAGCTTCGTGCAAAAACAGGCTGCTCTCGCTCTGAAACGCTCATTTTTCACATAAGCCACTTTTCAGCGCTAAAACAGCCTCCAATCGCTCTGAAACGCTCATTTTTGACATAAGCCACTTTTCACCTTTAATGAATGAAATTCCAGGTAAAAACTCCTTTGCCATGAATAAGATCCAAATTCATCCAGTTCAGGCTAGTAAACCTGGTTGAAAGACCTTTTTTCAGTGAAATGCAGCTTAGTGCAAAAACAGGCTGCTCTCGCTCTGAAACGCTCATTTTTCACATAAGCCACTTTTCAGCCTTAGGCGACTGTACAGTGCTAAAACAGCCTCCAATCGCTCTGAAACGCTCATTTTTGACATAAGCCACTTTTCACCTTTAATGAATGAAATTCCAGGGAAAAACTCCTTTGCCTTGAAGAAGATCCAAATTCAACCAGTTCAGGCTAGTAAACCTGTTTGAAAGACCTTTTTTCAGTGAAATGCAGCTTAGTGCAAAAACAGGCTGCTCTCGCTCTGAAACGCTCATTTTTCACATAAGCCACTTTTCAGCGCTAAAACAGCCTCCAATCGCTCTGAAACGCTCATTTTTGACATAAGCCACTTTTCACCTTTAATGAATGAAATTCCAGGTAAAAACTCCTTTGCCATGAAGAAGATCCAAATTCAACCAGTTCAGGCTAGTAAACCTGTTTGAAAGACCTTTTTTCAGTGAAATGCAGCTTAGTGCAAAAACAGGCTGCTCTCGCTCTGAAACGCTCATTTTTCACATAAGCCACTTTTCAGCCTTAGGCGACTGTACAGTGCTAAAACAGCCTCCAATCGCTCTGAAACGCTCATTTTTGACATAAGCCACTTTTCACCTTTAATGAATGAAATTCCAGGTAAAAACTCCTTTGCCATGAATAAGATCCAAATTCAACCAGTTCAGGCTAGTAAACCTGTTTGAAAGACCTTTTTTCAGTGAAATGCAGCTTAGTGCAAAAACAGGCTGCTCTCGCTCTGAAACGCTCATTTTTCACATAAGCCACTTTTCAGCCTTAGGCGACTGTACAGTGCTAAAACAGCCTCCAATCGCTCTGAAACGCTCATTTTTGACATAAGCCACTTTTCACCTTTAATGAATGAAATTCCAGGTAAAAACTCCTTTGCCATGAAGAAGATCCAAATTCAACCAGTTCAGGCTAGTAAACCTGTTTGAAAGACCTTTTTTCAGTGAAATGCAGCTTAGTGCAAAAACAGGCTGCTCTCGCTCTGAAACGCTCATTTTTCACATAACCCACTTTTCACCCTTAATGAATTAAATTCCAGGTAAAAACTCCTTTGCCATGAAGAAGATCCAAATTCAACCAGTTCAGGCTAGTAAACCTGTTTGAAAGACCTTTTTTCAGTGAAATGCAGCTTCGTGCAAAAACAGGCTGCTCTCGCTCTGAAACGCTCATTTTTGACATAAGCCACTTTTCACCTTTAATGAATGAAATTCCAGGTAAAAACTCCTTTGCCATGAAGAAGATCCAAATTCAACCAGTTCAGGCTAGTAAACCTGTTTGAAAGACCTTTTTTCAGTGAAATGCAGCTTAGTGCAAAAACAGGCTGCTCTCGCTCTGAAACGCTCAATTTTCACATAAGCCACTTTTCAGCCTTAGGAGACTGTACAGTGCTAAAACAGCCCCCTATCGCTCTGAAACGCTCATTTTTGACATAACCCACTTTTCAGCCTTAATGAATTAAATTCCAGGTGAAAACTCCTTTGCCATGAAGAAGATCCAAATTCAACAAGTTCAGGCTAGTAAACCTGTTTGAAAGACCTTTTTTCAGTGAAATGCAGCTTAGTGCAAAAACAGGCTGCTCTCGCTCTGAAACGCTCATTTTTCACATAAGCCACTTTTCAGCCTTAGGCGACTGTACAGTGCTAAAACAGCCTCCTATCGCTCTGAAACGCTCATTTTTGACATAACCCACTTTTCAGCCTTAATGAATTAAATTCCAGGTAAAAACTCATTTGCCATGAAGAAGATCCAAATTCAACCAGTTCAGGCTAGTAAACCTGTTTGAAAGACCTTTTTTCAGTGAAATGCAGCTTAGTGCAAAAACAGGCTGCTCTCGCTCTGAAACGCTCATTTTTCACATAAGCCACTTTTCAGCGCTAAAACAGCCTCCAATCGCTCTGAAACACTCATTTTTGACATAAGCCACTTTTCACCTTTAATGAATGAAATTCCAGGTAAAAACTCCTTTGCCATGAAGAAGATCCAAATTCAACCAGTTCAGGCTAGTAAACCTGTTTGAAAGACCTTTTTTCAGTGAAATGCAGCTTAGTGCAAAAACAGGCTGCTCTCGCTCTGAAACGCTCATTTTTCACATAAGCCACTTTTCAGCGCTAAAACAGCCTCCAATCGCTCTGAAACGCTCATTTTTGACATAAGCCACTTTTCACCTTTAATGAATGAAATTCCAGGTAAAAACTCCTTTGCCATGAAGAAGATCCAAATTCAACCAGTTCAGGCTAGTAAACCTGTTTGAAAGACCTTTTTTCAGTGAAATGCAGCTTAGTGCAAAAACAGGCTGCTCTCGCTCTGAAACGCTCATTTTTCACATAAGCCACTTTTCAGCCTTAGGCGACTGTACAGTGCTAAAACAGCCTCCAATCGCTCTGAAACGCTCATTTTTGACATAAGCCACTTTTCACCTTTAATGAATGAAATTCCAGGTAAAAACTCCTTTGCCATGAAGAAGATCCAAATTCAACCAGTTCAGGCTAGTAAACCTGTTTGAAAGACCTTTTTTCAGTGAAATGCAGCTTAGTGCAAAAACAGGCTGCTCTCGCTCTGAAACGCTCATTTTTCACATAAGCCACTTTTCAGCGCTAAAACAGCCTCCAATCGCTCTGAAACGCTCATTTTTGACATAAGCCACTTTTCACCTTTAATGAATGAAATTCCAGGTAAAAACTCCTTTGCCATGAAGAAGATCCAAATTCAACCAGTTCAGGCTAGTAAACCTGTTTGAAAGACCTTTTTTCAGTGAAATGCAGCTTAGTGCAAAAACAGGCTGCTCTCGCTCTGAAACGCTCATTTTTCACATAAGCCACTTTTCAGCGCTAAAACAGCCTCCAATCGCTCTGAAACGCTCATTTTTGACATAAGCCACTTTTCACCTTTAATGAATGAAATTCCAGGTAAAAACTCCTTTGCCATGAAGAAGATCCAAATTCAACCAGTTCAGGCTAGTAAACCTGTTTGAAAGACCTTTTTTCAGTGAAATGCAGCTTAGTGCAAAAACAGGCTGCTCTCGCTCTGAAACGCTCATTTTTCACATAAGCCACTTTTCAGCCTTAGGCGACTGTACAGTGCTAAAACAGCCTCCAATCGCTCTGAAACGCTCATTTTTGACATAAGCCACTTTTCACCTTTAATGAATGAAATTCCAGGTAAAAACTCCTTTGCCATGAAGAAGATCCAAATTCAACCAGTTCAGGCTAGTAAACCTGTTTGAAAGACCTTTTTTCAGTGAAATGCAGCTTAGTGCAAAAACAGGCTGCTCTCGCTCTGAAACGCTCATTTTTCACATAAGCCACTTTTCAGCGCTAAAACAGCCTCCAATCGCTCTGAAACGCTCATTTTTGACATAAGCCACTTTTCACCTTTAATGAATGAAATTCCAGGTAAAAACTCCTTTGCCATGAAGAAGATCCAAATTCAACCAGTTCAGGCTAGTAAACCTGTTTGAAAGACCTTTTTTCAGTGAAATGCAGCTTAGTGCAAAAACAGGCTGCTCTCGCTCTGAAACGCTCATTTTTCACATAAGCCACTTTTCAGCCTTAGGCGACTGTACAGTGCTAAAACAGCCTCCAATCGCTCTGAAACGCTCATTTTTGACATAAGCCACTTTTCACCTTTAATGAATGAAATTCCAGGTAAAAACTCCTTTGCCATGAAGAAGATCCAAATTCAACCAGTTCAGGCTAGTAAACCTGTTTGAAAGACCTTTTTTCAGTGAAATGCAGCTTAGTGCAAAAACAGGCTGCTCTCGCTCTGAAACGCTCATTTTTCACATAAGCCACTTTTCAGCGCTAAAACAGCCTCCAATCGCTCTGAAACGCTCATTTTTGACATAAGCCACTTTTCACCTTTAATGAATGAAATTCCAGGTAAAAACTCCTTTGCCATGAAGAAGATCCAAATTCAACCAGTTCAGGCTAGTAAACCTGTTTGAAAGACCTTTTTTCAGTGAAATGCAGCTTAGTGCAAAAACAGGCTGCTCTCGCTCTGAAACGCTCATTTTTCACATAAGCCACTTTTCAGCGCTAAAACAGCCTCCAATCGCTCTGAAACGCTCATTTTTGACATAAGCCACTTTTCACCTTTAATGAATGAAATTCCAGGTAAAAACTCCTTTGCCATGAAGAAGATCCAAATTCAACCAGTTCAGGCTAGTAAACCTGTTTGAAAGACCTTTTTTCAGTGAAATGCAGCTTAGTGCAAAAACAGGCTGCTCTCGCTCTGAAACGCTCATTTTTCACATAAGCCACTTTTCAGCCTTAGGCGACTGTACAGTGCTAAAACAGCCTCCAATCGCTCTGAAACGCTCATTTTTGACATAAGCCACTTTTCACCTTTAATGAATGAAATTCCAGGTAAAAACTCCTTTGCCATGAAGAAGATCCAAATTCAACCAGTTCAGGCTAGTAAACCTGTTTGAAAGACCTTTTTTCAGTGAAATGCAGCTTAGTGCAAAAACAGGCTGCTCTCGCTCTGAAACGCTCATTTTTCACATAAGCCACTTTTCAGCGCTAAAACAGCCTCCAATCGCTCTGAAACGCTCATTTTTGACATAAGCCACTTTTCACCTTTAATGAATGAAATTCCAGGTAAAAACTCCTTTGCCATGAAGAAGATCCAAATTCAACCAGTTCAGGCTAGTAAACCTGTTTGAAAGACCTTTTTTCAGTGAAATGCAGCTTAGTGCAAAAACAGGCTGCTCTCGCTCTGAAACGCTCATTTTTCACATAAGCCACTTTTCAGCCTTAGGCGACTGTACAGTGCTAAAACAGCCTCCAATCGCTCTGAAACGCTCATTTTTGACATAAGCCACTTTTCACCTTTAATGAATGAAATTCCAGGTAAAAACTCCTTTGCCATGAATAAGATCCAAATTCATCCAGTTCAGGCTAGTAAACCTGGTTGAAAGACCTTTTTTCAGTGAAATGCAGCTTAGTGCAAAAACAGGCTGCTCTCGCTCTGAAACGCTCATTTTTCACATAAGCCACTTTTCAGCCTTAGGCGACTGTACAGTGCTAAAACAGCCTCCAATCGCTCTGAAACGCTCATTTTTGACATAAGCCACTTTTCACCTTTAATGAATGAAATTCCAGGGAAAAACTCCTTTGCCTTGAAGAAGATCCAAATTCAACCAGTTCAGGCTAGTAAACCTGTTTGAAAGACCTTTTTTCAGTGAAATGCAGCTTAGTGCAAAAACAGGCTGCTCTCGCTCTGAAACGCTCATTTTTCACATAAGCCACTTTTCAGCGCTAAAACAGCCTCCAATCGCTCTGAAACGCTCATTTTTGACATAAGCCACTTTTCACCTTTAATGAATGAAATTCCAGGTAAAAACTCCTTTGCCATGAAGAAGATCCAAATTCAACCAGTTCAGGCTAGTAAACCTGTTTGAAAGACCTTTTTTCAGTGAAATGCAGCTTAGTGCAAAAACAGGCTGCTCTCGCTCTGAAACGCTCATTTTTCACATAAGCCACTTTTCAGCCTTAGGCGACTGTACAGTGCTAAAACAGCCTCCAATCGCTCTGAAACGCTCATTTTTGACATAAGCCACTTTTCACCTTTAATGAATGAAATTCCAGGTAAAAACTCCTTTGCCATGAATAAGATCCAAATTCAACCAGTTCAGGCTAGTAAACCTGTTTGAAAGACCTTTTTTCAGTGAAATGCAGCTTAGTGCAAAAACAGGCTGCTCTCGCTCTGAAACGCTCATTTTTCACATAAGCCACTTTTCAGCCTTAGGCGACTGTACAGTGCTAAAACAGCCTCCAATCGCTCTGAAACGCTCATTTTTGACATAAGCCACTTTTCACCTTTAATGAATGAAATTCCAGGTAAAAACTCCTTTGCCATGAAGAAGATCCAAATTCAACCAGTTCAGGCTAGTAAACCTGTTTGAAAGACCTTTTTTCAGTGAAATGCAGCTTAGTGCAAAAACAGGCTGCTCTCGCTCTGAAACGCTCATTTTTCACATAACCCACTTTTCACCCTTAATGAATTAAATTCCAGGTAAAAACTCCTTTGCCATGAAGAAGATCCAAATTCAACCAGTTCAGGCTAGTAAACCTGTTTGAAAGACCTTTTTTCAGTGAAATGCAGCTTCGTGCAAAAACAGGCTGCTCTCGCTCTGAAACGCTCATTTTTCACATAAGCCACTTTTCAGCCTTAGGCGACTGTACAGTGCTAAAACAGCCTCCAATCGCTCTGAAACGCTCATTTTTGACATAAGCCACTTTTCACCTTTAATGAATGAAATTCCAGGGAAAAACTCCTTTGCCTTGAAGAAGATCCAAATTCAACCAGTTCAGGCTAGTAAACCTGTTTGAAAGACCTTTTTTCAGTGAAATGCAGCTTAGTGCAAAAACAGGCTGCTCTCGCTCTGAAACGCTCATTTTTCACATAAGCCACTTTTCAGCGCTAAAACAGCCTCCAATCGCTCTGAAACGCTCATTTTTGACATAAGCCACTTTTCAGCCTTAGGCGACTGTACAGTGCTAAAACAGCCTCCAATCGCTCTGAAACGCTCATTTTTGACATAAGCCACTTTTCACCTTTAATGAATGAAATTCCAGGTAAAAACTCCTTTGCCTTGAAGAAGATCCAAATTCAACCAGTTCAGGCTAGTAAACCTGTTTGAAAGACCTTTTTTCAGTGAAATGCAGCTTAGTGCAAAAACAGGCTGCTCTCGCTCTGAAACGCTCATTTTTCACATAAGCCACTTTTCACCTTTAATGAATGAAATTCCAGGTAAAAACTCCTTTGCCATGAATAAGATCCAAATTCAACCAGTTCAGGCTAGTAAACCTGTTTGAAAGACCTTTTTTCAGTGAAATGCAGCTTAGTGCAAAAACAGGCTGCTCTCGCTCTGAAACGCTCATTTTTCACATAAGCCACTTTTCAGCGCTAAAACAGCCTCCAATCGCTCTGAAACGCTCATTTTTGACATAAGCCACTTTTCACCTTTAATGAATGAAATTCCAGGTAAAAACTCCTTTGCCATGAAGAAGATCCAAATTCAACCAGTTCAGGCTAGTAAACCTGTTTGAAAGACCTTTTTTCAGTGAAATGCAGCTTAGTGCAAAAACAGGCTGCTCTCGCTCTGAAACGCTCATTTTTCACATAAGCCACTTTTCAGCCTTAGGCGACTGTACAGTGCTAAAACAGCCTCCAATCGCTCTGAAACGCTCATTTTTGACATAAGCCACTTTTCACCTTTAATGAATGAAATTCCAGGTAAAAACTCCTTTGCCATGAAGAAGATCCAAATTCAACCAGTTCAGGCTAGTAAACCTGTTTGAAAGACCTTTTTTCAGTGAAATGCAGCTTAGTGCAAAAACAGGCTGCTCTCGCTCTGAAACGCTCATTTTTCACATAAGCCACTTTTCAGCCTTAGGCGACTGTACAGTGCTAAAACAGCCTCCAATCGCTCTGAAACGCTCATTTTTGACATAAGCCACTTTTCACCTTTAATGAATGAAATTCCAGGTAAAAACTCCTTTGCCATGAAGAAGATCCAAATTCAACCAGTTCAGGCTAGTAAACCTGTTTGAAAGACCTTTTTTCAGTGAAATGCAGCTTAGTGCCAAAACAGGCTGCTCTCGCTCTGAAACGCTCATTTTTCACATAACCCACTTTTCACCCTTAATGAATTAAATTCCAGGTAAAAACTCCTTTGCCATGAAGAAGATCCAAATTCAACCAGTTCAGGCTAGTAAACCTGTTTGAAAGACCTTTTTTCAGTGAAATGCAGCTTAGTGCAAAAACAGGCTGCTCTCGCTCTGAAACGCTCATTTTTCACATAAGCCACTTTTCAGCGCTAAAACAGCCTCCAATCGCTCTGAAACGCTCATTTTTGACATAAGCCACTTTTCAACTTTAATGAATGAAATGCCAGGTAAAAACTCCTTTGCCATGAAGAAGATCCAAATTCAACCAGTTCAGGCTAGTAAACCTGTTTGAAAGACCTTTTTTCAGTGAAATGCAGCTTAGTGCAAAAACAGGCTGCTCTCGCTCTGAAACGCTCATTTTTCACATAAGCCACTTTTCAGCCTTAGGCGACTGTACAGTGCTAAAACAGCCTCCAATCGCTCTGAAACGCTCATTTTTGACATAAGCCACTTTTCACCTTTAATAAATGAAATTCCAGGTAAAAACTCCTTTGCCTTGAAGAAGATCCAAATTCAACCAGTTCAGGCTAGTAAACCTGTTTGAAAGACCTTTTTTCAGTGAAATGCAGCTTAGTGCAAAAACAGGCTGCTCTCGCTCTGAAACGCTCATTTTTCACATAAGCCACTTTTCAGCGCTAAAACAGCCTCCAATCGCTCTGAAACGCTCATTTTTGACATAAGCCACTTTTCACCTTTAATGAATGAAATTCCAGGTAAAAACTCCTTTGCCATGAAGAAGATCCAAATTCAACCAGTTCAGGCTAGTAAACCTGTTTGAAAGACCTTTTTTCAGTGAAATGCAGCTTAGTGCAAAAACAGGCTGCTCTCGCTCTGAAACGCTCATTTTTCACATAAGCCACTTTTCAGCCTTAGGCGACTGTACAGTGCTAAAACAGCCTCCAATCGCTCTGAAACGCTCATTTTTGACATAAGCCACTTTTCACCTTTAATGAATGAAATTCCAGGTAAAAACTCCTTTGCCATGAAGAAGATCCAAATTCAACCAGTTCAGGCTAGTAAACCTGTTTGAAAGACCTTTTTTCAGTGAAATGCAGCTTAGTGCAAAAACAGGCTGCTCTCGCTCTGAAACGCTCATTTTTCACATAAGCCACTTTTCAGCGCTAAAACAGCCTCCAATCGCTCTGAAACGCTCATTTTTGACATAAGCCACTTTTCACCTTTAATGAATGAAATTCCAGGTAAAAACTCCTTTGCCATGAAGAAGATCCAAATTCAACCAGTTCAGGCTAGTAAACCTGTTTGAAAGACCTTTTTTCAGTGAAATGCAGCTTAGTGCAAAAACAGGCTGCTCTCGCTCTGAAACGCTCATTTTTCACAAAAGCCACTTTTCAGCGCTAAAACAGCCTCCAATCGCTCTGAAACGCTCATTTTTGACATAAGCCACTTTTCACCTTTAATGAATGAAATTCCAGGTAAAAACTCCTTTGCCATGAAGAAGATCCAAATTCAACCAGTTCAGGCTAGTAAACCTGTTTGAAAGACCTTTTTTCAGTGAAATGCAGCTTAGTGCAAAAACAGGCTGCTCTCGCTCTGAAACGCTCATTTTTCACATAAGCCACTTTTCAGCGCTAAAACAGCCTCCAATCGCTCTGAAACGCTCATTTTTGACATAAGCCACTTTTCACCTTTAATGAATGAAATTCCAGGTAAAAACTCCTTTGCCATGAAGAAGATCCAAATTCAACCAGTTCAGGCTAGTAAACCTGTTTGAAAGACCTTTTTTCAGTGAAATGCAGCTTAGTGCAAAAACAGGCTGCTCTCGCTCTGAAACGCTCATTTTTCACATAAGCCACTTTTCAGCGCTAAAACAGCCTCCAATCGCTCTGAAACGCTCATTTTTGACATAAGCCACTTTTCACCTTTAATGAATGAAATTCCAGGTAAAAACTCCTTTGCCATGAATAAGATCCAAATTCAACCAGTTCAGGCTAGTAAACCTGTTTGAAAGACCTTTTTTCAGTGAAATGCAGCTTAGTGCAAAAACAGGCTGCTCTCGCTCTGAAACGCTCATTTTTCACATAAGCCACTTTTCAGCCTTAGGCGACTGTACAGTGCTAAAACAGCCTCCAATCGCTCTGAAACGCTCATTTTTGACATAAGCCACTTTTCACCTTTAATAAATGAAATTCCAGGTAAAAACTCCTTTGCCTTGAAGAAGATCCAAATTCAACCAGTTCAGGCTAGTAAACCTGTTTGAAAGACCTTTTTTCAGTGAAATGCAGCTTAGTGCAAAAACAGGCTGCTCTCGCTCTGAAACGCTCATTTTTCACATAAGCCACTTTTCAGCGCTAAAACAGCCTCCAATCGCTCTGAAACGCTCATTTTTGACATAAGCCACTTTTCACCTTTAATGAATGAAATTCCAGGTAAAAACTCCTTTGCCATGAAGAAGATCCAAATTCAACCAGTTCAGGCTAGTAAACCTGTTTGAAAGACCTTTTTTCAGTGAAATGCAGCTTAGTGCAAAAACAGGCTGCTCTCGCTCTGAAACGCTCATTTTTCACATAACCCACTTTTCACCCTTAATGAATTAAATTCCAGGTAAAAACTCCTTTGCCATGAAGAAGATCCAAATTCAACCAGTTCAGGCTAGTAAACCTGTTTGAAAGACCTTTTTTCAGTGAAATGCAGCTTCGTGCAAAAACAGGCTGCTCTCGCTCTGAAACGCTCATTTTTCACATAAGCCACTTTTCAGCGCTAAAACAGCCTCCAATCGCTCTGAAACGCTCATTTTTGACATAAGCCACTTTTCACCTTTAATGAATGAAATTCCAGGTAAAAACTCCTTTGCCATGAAGAAGATCCAAATTCATCCAGTTCAGGCTAGTAAACCTGGTTGAAAGACCTTTTTTCAGTGAAATGCAGCTTAGTGCAAAAACAGGCTGCTCTCGCTCTGAAACGCTCATTTTTCACATAAGCCACTTTTCAGCCTTAGGCGACTGTACAGTGCTAAAACAGCCTCCAATCGCTCTGAAACGCTCATTTTTGACATAAGCCACTTTTCACCTTTAATGAATGAAATTCCAGGGAAAAACTCCTTTGCCTTGAAGAAGATCCAAATTCAACCAGTTCAGGCTAGTAAACCTGTTTGAAAGACCTTTTTTCAGTGAAATGCAGCTTAGTGCAAAAACAGGCTGCTCTCGCTCTGAAACGCTCATTTTTCACATAAGCCACTTTTCAGCGCTAAAACAGCCTCCAATCGCTCTGAAACGCTCATTTTTGACATAAGCCACTTTTCACCTTTAATGAATGAAATTCCAGGTAAAAACTCCTTTGCCATGAAGAAGATCCAAATTCAACCAGTTCAGGCTAGTAAACCTGTTTGAAAGACCTTTTTTCAGTGAAATGCAGCTTAGTGCAAAAACAGGCTGCTCTCGCTCTGAAACGCTCATTTTTCACATAAGCCACTTTTCAGCCTTAGGCGACTGTACAGTGCAAAAACAGGCTGCTCTCGCTCTGAAACGCTCATTTTTCACATAAGCCACTTTTCAGCGCTAAAACAGCCTCCAATCGCTCTGAAACGCTCATTTTTGACATAAGCCACTTTTCACCTTTAATGAATGAAATTCCAGGTAAAAACTCCTTTGCCATGAAGAAGATCCAAATTCATCCAGTTCAGGCTAGTAAACCTGGTTGAAAGACCTTTTTTCAGTGAAATGCAGCTTAGTGCCAAAACAGGCTGCTCTCGCTCTGAAACGCTCATTTTTCACATAAGCCACTTTTCAGCCTTATAGGCGACTGTACAGTGCAAAAACAGCCTCCTCTCGCTCTGAAACGCTCATTTTTCACATAAGCCACTTTTCAGCCTTAGGCGACTGTACAGTGCTAAAACAGCCTCCTATCGCTCTCAAACGCTCATTTTTGACATAACCCACTTTTCAGCCTTAATGAATTAAATTCCAGGTAAAAACTCCTTTGCCATGAAGAAGATCCAAATTCAACCAGTTCAGGCTAGTAAACCTGTTTGAAAGACCTTTTTTCAGTGAAATGCAGCTTAGTGCAAAAACAGGCTGCTCTCGCTCTGAAACGCTCATTTTTCACATAAGCCACTTTTCAGCGCTAAAACAGCCTCCTATCGCTCTGAAACGCTCATTTTTGACATAAGCCACTTTTCAGCCTTAATGAATGAAATTCCAGGTAAAAACTCCTTTGCCATGAAGAAGATCCAAATTCAACCAGTTCAGGCTAGTAAACCTGTTTGAAAGACCTTTTTTCAGTGAAATGCAGCTTAGTGCAAAAACAGGCTGCTCTCGCTCTGAAACGCTCATTTTTCACATAAGCCACTTTTCAGCCTTAGGCGACTGTACAGTGCTAAAACAGCCTGCTATCGCTCTGAAACGCTCATTTTTGACATAAGCCACTTTTCAGCCTTAATGAATTAAATTCCAGGTAAAAACTCCTTTGCCATGAAGAAGATCCAAATTCAACCAGTTCAGGCTAGTAAACCTGTTTGAAAGACCTTTTTTCAGTGAAATGCAGCTTAGTGCAAAAACAGGCTGCTCTTGCTCTGAAACGCTCATTTTTCACATAAGCCACTTTTCAGCGCTAAAACAGCCTCCAATCGCTCTGAAACGCTCATTTTTGACATAAGCCACTTTTCACCTTTAATGAATGAAATTCCAGGTAAAAACTCCTTTGCCATGAAGAAGATCCAAATTCAACCAGTTCAGGCTAGTAAACCTGTTTGAAAGACCTTTTTTCAGTGAAATGCAGCTTAGTGCAAAAACAGGCTGCTCTCGCTCTGAAACGCTCATTTTTCACATAAGCCACTTTTCAGCGCTAAAACAGCCTGCAATCGCTCTGAAACGCTCATTTTTGACATAAGCCACTTTTCACCTTTAATGAATGAAATTCCAGGTAAAAACTCCTTTGCCATGAAGAAGATCCAAATTCAACCAGTTCAGGCTAGTAAACCTGTTTGAAAGACCTTTTTTCAGTGAAATGCAGCTTAGTGCAAAAACAGGCTGCTCTCGCTCTGAAACGCTCATTTTTCACATAAGCCACTTTTCAGCCTTAGGCGACTGTACAGTGCTAAAACAGCCTCCAATCGCTCTGAAACGCTCATTTTTGACATAAGCCACTTTTCACCTTTAATGAATGAAATTCCAGGTAAAAACTCCTTTGCCATGAAGAAGATCCAAATTCAACCAGTTCAGGCTAGTAAACCTGTTTGAAAGACCTTTTTTCAGTGAAATGCAGCTTAGTGCAAAAACAGGCTGCTCTCGCTCTGAAACGCTCATTTTTCACATAAGCCACTTTTCAGCGCTAAAACAGCCTCCAATCGCTCTGAAACGCTCATTTTTGACATAAGCCACTTTTCACCTTTAATGAATGAAATTCCAGGTAAAAACTCCTTTGCCATGAAGAAGATCCAAATTCATCCAGTTCAGGCTAGTAAACCTGGTTGAAAGACCTTTTTTCAGTGAAATGCAGCTTAGTGCCAAAACAGGCTGCTCTCGCTCTGAAACGCTCATTTTTCACATAAGCCACTTTTCAGCCTTATAGGCGACTGTACAGTGCAAAAACAGCCTCCTCTCGCTCTGAAACGCTCATTTTTCACATAAGCCACTTTTCAGCCTTAGGCGACTGTACAGTGCTAAAACAGCCTCCAATCGCTCTGAAACGCTCATTTTTGACATAAGCCACTTTTCACCTTTAATGAATGAAATTCCAGGTAAAAACTCCTTTGCCATGAATAAGATCCAAATTCAACCAGTTCAGGCTAGTAAACCTGTTTGAAAGACCTTTTTTCAGTGAAATGCAGCTTAGTGCAAAAACAGGCTGCTCTCGCTCTGAAACGCTCATTTTTCTCATAAGCCACTTTTCACCCTTAATGAATGAAATTCCAGGTAAAAACTCCTTTGCCGTGAAGAAGATCCAAATTCAACCAGTTCAGGCTAGTAAACCTGTTTGAAAGACCTTTTTTCAGTGAAATGCAGCTTAGTGCAAAAACAGGCTGCTCTCGCTCTGAAACGCTCATTTTTCACATAAGCCACTTTTCAGCCTTAGGCGACTGTGCAGTGCTAAAACAGCCTCCAATCGCTCTGAAACGCTCATTTTTGACATAAGCCACTTTTCAGCCTTAATGAATTAAATTCCAGGTAAAAACTCCTTTGCCATGAAGAAGATCCAAATTCAACAAGTTCAGGCTAGTAAACCTGTTTGAAAGACCTTTTTTCAGTGAAATGCAGCTTAGTACAAAAACAGGCTGCTCTCGCTCTGAAACGCTTATTTTTCACATAAGCCACTTTTCAGCCTTAGGCGACTGTACAGTGCTAAAACAGCCTCCAATCGCTCTGAAACGCTCATTTTTGACATAAGCCACTTTTCACCTTTAATGAATGAAATTCCAGGTAAAAACTCCTTTGCCATGAAGAAGATCCAAATTCAACCAGTTCAGGCTAGTAAACCTGTTTGAAAGACCTTTTTTCAGTGAAATGCAGCTTAGTGCAAAAACAGGCTGCTCTCGCTCTGAAACGCTCATTTTTCACATAAGCCACTTTTCAGCGCTAAAACAGCCTCCAATCGCTCTGAAACGCTCATTTTTGACATAAGCCACTTTTCACCTTTAATGAATGAAATTCCAGGTAAAAACTCCTTTGCCATGAAGAAGATCCAAATTCAACCAGTTCAGGCTAGTAAACCTGTTTGAAAGACCTTTTTTCAGTGAAATGCAGCTTAGTGCAAAAACAGGCTGCTCTCGCTCTGAAACGCTCATTTTTCACATAAGCCACTTTTCAGCCTTAGGCGACTGTACAGTGCTAAAACAGCCTGCTATCGCTCTGAAACGCTCATTTTTGACATAAGCCACTTTTCAGCCTTAATGAATTAAATTCCAGGTAAAAACTCCTTTGCCATGAAGAAGATCCAAATTCAACCAGTTCAGGCTAGTAAACCTGTTTGAAAGACCTTTTTTCAGTGAAATGCAGCTTAGTGCAAAAACAGGCTGCTCTTGCTCTGAAACGCTCATTTTTCACATAAGCCACTTTTCAGCGCTAAAACAGCCTCCAATCGCTCTGAAACGCTCATTTTTGACATAAGCCACTTTTCACCTTTAATGAATGAAATTCCAGGTAAAAACTCCTTTGCCATGAAGAAGATCCAAATTCAACCAGTTCAGGCTAGTAAACCTGTTTGAAAGACCTTTTTTCAGTGAAATGCAGCTTAGTGCAAAAACAGGCTGCTCTCGCTCTGAAACGCTCATTTTTCACATAAGCCACTTTTCAGCGCTAAAACAGCCTCCAATCGCTCTGAAACGCTCATTTTTGACATAAGCCACTTTTCACCTTTAATGAATGAAATTCCAGGTAAAAACTCCTTTGCCATGAAGAAGATCCAAATTCAACCAGTTCAGGCTAGTAAACCTGTTTGAAAGACCTTTTTTCAGTGAAATGCAGCTTAGTGCAAAAACAGGCTGCTCTCGCTCTGAAACGCTCATTTTTCACATAAGCCACTTTTCAGCGCTAAAACAGCCTCCAATCGCTCTGAAACGCTCATTTTTGACATAAGCCACTTTTCACCTTTAATGAATGAAATTCCAGGTAAAAACTCCTTTGCCATGAAGAAGATCCAAATTCATCCAGTTCAGGCTAGTAAACCTGGTTGAAAGACCTTTTTTCAGTGAAATGCAGCTTAGTGCCAAAACAGGCTGCTCTCGCTCTGAAACGCTCATTTTTCACATAAGCCACTTTTCAGCCTTATAGGCGACTGTACAGTGCAAAAACAGCCTCCTCTCGCTCTGAAACGCTCATTTTTCACATAAGCCACTTTTCAGCCTTAGGCGACTGTACAGTGCTAAAACAGCCTCCAATCGCTCTGAAACGCTCATTTTTGACATAAGCCACTTTTCACCTTTAATGAATGAAATTCCAGGTAAAAACTCCTTTGCCATGAAGAAGATCCAAATTCAACCAGTTCAGGCTAGTAAACCTGTTTGAAAGACCTTTTTTCAGTGAAATGCAGCTTAGTGCAAAAACAGGCTGCTCTCGCTCTGAAACGCTCATTTTTCACATAAGCCACTTTTCAGCCTTATAGGCGACTGTACAGTGCAAAAACAGCCTCCTCTCGCTCTGAAACGCTCATTTTTCACATAAGCCACTTTTCAGCCTTAGGCGACTGTACAGTGCTAAAACAGCCTCCTATCGCTCTGAAACGCTCATTTTTGACATAAGCCACTTTTCAGCCTTAATGAATGAAATTCCAGGTAAAAACTCCTTTGCCATGAAGAAGATCCAAATTCAACAAGTTCAGGCTAGTAAACCTGTTTGAAAGACCTTTTTTCAGTGAAATGCAGCTTAGTGCAAAAACAGGCTGCTCTCGCTCTGAAACGCTCATTTTTCACATAAGCCACTTTTCACCCTTAATGAATGAAATTCCAGGTAAAAACTTCTTTGCCATGAAGAAGATACAAATTCAACCAGTTCAGGCTAGTAAACCTGTTTGAAAGACCTTTTTTCAGTGAAATGCAGCTTAGTGCAAAAACAGGCTGCTCTCGCTCTGAAACGCTCATTTTTCACATAAGCCACTTTTCAGCCTTAGGCTAAAACAGCCTCCTATCGCTCTGAAACGCTCATTTTTCACATAAGCCACTTTTCACCCTTAATGAATGAAATTCCAGGTAAAAACTCCTTTGCCATGAAGAAGATCCAAATTCAACCAGTTCAGGCTAGTAAACCTGTTTGAAAGACCTTTTTTCAGTGAAATGCAGCTTAGGCGACTGTACAGTGCTAAAACAGCCTCCTATCGATCTGAAACGCTCATTTTTCACATAAGCCACTTTTCACCCTTAATGAATGAAATTCGAGGTAAAAACTCCTTTGCCATGAAGAAGATCCAAATTCAACCAGTTCAGGCTAGTAAACCTGTTTGAAAGACCTTTTTTCAGTGAAATGCAGCTTAGGCGACTGTACAGTGCTAAAACAGCCTCCTATTGCTCTGAAACGCTCATTTTTGACATAACCCACTTTTCAGCCTTAATGAATTAAATTCCAGGTAAAAACTCCTTTGCCATGAAGAAGATCCAAATTCAACCAGTTCAGGCTAGTAAACCTGTTTGAAAGACCTTTTTTCAGTGAAATGCAGCTTAGTGCAAAAACAGGCTGCTCTCGCTCTGAAACGCTCATTTTTCACATAAGCCACTTTTCAGCCTTAGGCGACTGTACAGTGCTAAAACAGCCTCCTATCGCTCTGAAACGCTTATTTTTGACATAAGCCACTTTTCACCCTTAATGAATGAAATTCCAGGTAAAAACTCCTTTGCCATGAAGAAGATCCAAATTCAACCAGTTCAGGCTAGAAAACCTGTTTGAAAGACCTTTTTTCAGTGAAATGCAGCTTAGGCGACTGTACAGTGCTAAAACAGGCTCCTCTCGCTCTGAAACACTCATTTTTGACATAAGCCACTTTTCACCCTTAATGAATTAAATTCCAGGTAAAAACTCCTTTGCCATGAAGAAGATCCAAATTGTCGGGGTTCGATACTTTGAAACGCTGGTTTGGAAAGATGATGGCCCAGTCGGCAAACTTTAGTTTGGTGATTTTCTTTTTATTACACCAACAACCCAAAGACAAAAATACCCACAGGTGGCAAAGCAACAAAAAAAACGCAGGAATATTTACAATATGACAGAGTAAAAAAAATATTTACAAGGAACAGGCAGCAACTGTCATCCACATGCCACTCAGCCGAATCCTTCCTTCAAGTGAGCCGAGCTCTCTTTAAATACCCCCTTGGCCCCTCCCCCGGGCAAACCAATTAACAAAACACAGGGGTTAAGAAACATAAACTGGGAAACAACCCAGATAGCAAAATTCTTTTGGCCCATATCTGGCCCACACCTGACATGTTCATCCGGTCCACATACCGCATGGAATGATGTCACTTGGGAGGTCCGCTCCTGTTTGCCAAAAGTGGGCCACAACCAAGCCATCACAATGCCAGATGTCAACCAAAAACAGGCCAAATAAACCAGCAATCAACCGAATGTGGGCCACTGTACACTTTTATTCTGGCCCAAGTACGGCATGGGAAGATGGCACAAGGGTGGTCCACAGTTGTTTGCCAGAAGTGGGCCACAACCAAACCAACACAGTGCCAAATGTCAGCCGACACGCAATAAACCAGCACTCACCCAAATGTGGGCCACCACTGTACATTTTTATTCTGGCCCACATCCCACATGGAATGATGGCACATGAGTGGTCCACAGCTGTTTGCTAGAAGTGGGCCACAACCAAACCAACACAGTGCCAAATGTCAGCCATGACCAAATAAACCAGCACTCACCCAAATGTGGGCCACCACTGTACATTTTTATTCTGGCCCATATACCACTTGGAATGATGGCACAAATGTGGTCCACAGTTGTTTGCCAGAAGTGGGCCACAACCAAACCAACACAGTGCCAAGTGTCAGCCAAAAATAGACCAAATAAACCAGCACTCACCCAAATTTGGGCCACTATGCATTTTTATTCTGACCCACCTACCACATGGAATGACATGAGTGGTCCACACTTGTTTCTCACATATGACCCACAGCCTAGTCATAATGCTACATATTAACCAAGAGCTGAATACATCAGAACTGGTTTACAGTCTATGATCTTGTCTAGCCTGTACACATTGGAGTCACAACCAAACCATGACAAAGTTCTATGTCAAATATGAACACATCATATAAATAAACCAGAACTGGTCTGAATTTGTGGCTACTGTACATGTCATTATGGTACCTCCAGATACTGTGTTAAATGGTGGCAATGGTCCAGTCTTGTTGGTCTCAGTCAAAGATGAAGATACCTACTGAAGAATTGAAGAAAAAACCAGACACGAGAAACAACTTGTGAACAGTAGAGAACTATTTTATTTTTTTAACATGTGCCACAAACAACAACACAACACAAACAAAACAAACATGAAGATGAACATGAAAATTCTGACTGCGGAACACTGTTGCGGAACACGCTCACTCATGGCCCCACCATTGTCTCCTCTTCATCTGGCCCTTTAAGAAATGCACAAAAGAACATATTTTGTTGACTCAGTAAAGCAGTACTGTGGTTACTGTATATGGTTGCAGTGCAAAACACAAAACCTTATCAGGAGACCAAACAAAAAAGGCCCTGTAAAGTGATATAAAGTTATACAATATTGTGTTCATCAAACACTCTGACAAACTTCACATTTAACCTGAAGTTACAGTAATAAAACATAATGTATATTTGAGTTTGTCTTCATGTTAAAGGGGAATAGTGCACAGCCATTTGATTTTTTGCTATTTTGCTAACCTTTCCTCAGCATTTGTTGGTTCACTGAAGCCAGCCATAATGCAATTAATGGAGCATATCATATACATGTTGCAATGTGTGTATTTGTGTGGTTCTATCCTTTCATAAAAAGATAATGGATACAGGGTGTTTTGGTGTGTCATGATGCTGCCAGCACGAGAGCTGGGATACTGGGTCGGAGGGTCTGATCTTACAAGGTTGGTTTTCAGCCAAGTGACGCTAGGTGGAAGGCAGAGAGCCTCCATTCTCCCTGGAACAAGCCAGCAACATTACTCTGAAGCTGTTTCATTAAAGCATAAGTAAGCGGAATGTTTGTGTTAATATAAGTCTTATATAGTTATATCTTCCGACAGCAATCACTTATATAGAGTGTTTGGTCCGAAACACGGGTCTGTCAGTCACCCTGCTCTGCTGTAAGCCGAGGAGAAAACTTTCCTTGTATCCTACAACCTTTATCCAATGAGGAGAGAGAACGGCATAAAGGGGCGGTCCTCTCTGTGTGTGCAGCCAAGGGATGCACGCGCATGTGTTGACGTAGGGAAGAGGGCGGGGACTGCTAACTCCATCCGCTGACAGGAAGTTAGCCAAAACGACCGGATCGCTTACTTCTGCTTTAAGTAAAAAGTAGGTAAAAATCTTGAATATTTCCTCTTTAATGACTCTCCATGGGGACCCCCAAGATAGCTGTCAGTCTGGTGGTGCGTAATAGGTATCCACAAAACTGGACATTTACTGGACCAGAGGTCTGTGTGCTATGGCACGGTGCTCTGGCGGAACACTGGGGCCATACTCAGATCTAAAAGCCCTCACAAGAGGAGAGAGTTGGGATAAAAGTTGAGGTGAGGTCTCTCTGTCCTGGTTTATTCTTTATATATTATGCCAAGGTAAGTATTATATTCCATTGCAACATGGCTGAGGCTCTCAGTTGGAAGCAACTCCATCCTACATATTAAACCTATCACATATCAAGTCTGAGATGACAATGAGTCAGCTAGCCTCACTCACACAATCGCTGTGTAGTTACATCAGACCTGCCCACATGGTGGAGCTGAAGACCATGAATGCAGCAGTAAAGGGAAAAGTTTGAGGTTAGATAAGACCACATCTTAAGACTCAAAACTTCATCCACTCATGTTAACATTAGAAGTATGTTTTTGTGTTTGATAGGGGGTTCTTTCATTCCAGCTCAATTTAGCAGGGAGATGGCATGTAATATTAATATATTTAAAAATATATTTCAGCTGTTGCTTCATATTCATTAATTTATTTTGTAGATAGAATATTATACTAAAGTCAAATACAGTTTTCATTAAAGATGTGTTTCTAACTGAAATGTGATTTCCCTACTTTTCAGACCCATGTACTGGCTTTTAAGAAAGGCAATGGGTGACAATTCCAGTTACAGTTTACATTACTGTCCCACCACTGCCAAGTGAAATCTTTACATTTACAAGAAAATGGCTATGCTTGCTGCATGGTGGCTGAACAAGCTTCTAATTCCTAAGTGACCATAGCGGAAAAAATGGCAAAAATCACAACACTGCCTTTTTTAATTGTATTTGCTCATTTAGAATTGGGGAGATTTGTTCTGTACTTTGCGCTCGTTTTTTTTTTACATATGCTGACAGCTTCATCTTGATTTCTGCTGTAGAACAGTATCACACATATATTGCAAAATAGGTATTGTAGCTGACTTACGTGCGAGCTGTGTGGCACGCCTTTTCTCCTCTCTCTCTCTCCTCCCACCATCCCTGTCTCCAGCGAGATGAAGCCACCTTTTTATATAAGCCTCCACCTCCTGGTCTGTTGCAGTGGCCGTCAATTGATTGTTTCTGACCGTTCCTAAAAATTTAGAAAACTGTAAAGCTTTGGATAGATTGCACACAATGGTGAGAAATGGCTAACTGCATGACATGCTATATCCTGCCCATAGTTGGGCAGCAATGAATGTAGTTTGAAAACAGTCTAGCCATGACCAGCCAATTACTAAAATTGTAGGAGGAAAACTCTCGCCTTCAGCTGACGAACTGATTGCAGACTGGTGCATCTTAGAGCAGGGGGCAGATAAATAGCTGGAGAAGATGGTGAAGCACATAGTTTTAGATATTTTTATTATGGTGCAGGTTGCTGACATTTCGGCACAGAGTATGTCTTCTTCAAAGCAAACAGAGCAATTTAAGAATGGCAGCTTTAAACTGGTGCCTTATAAAATGTGATTGGGTGTATATGTTGTTGTATTATAAGTATTTTATAACGAGTATTAGACTATCAGCATTTTTAATTAATTGTATTACTTAAAGCTATGGTCTAAGGTCTGAAAGACGATGAGAAGCCGCCATTAGCAGCACCGTGGAGAGCTCCAGAGCTGGAGGGAGACTCGTCGCTCTGGGCGACCCAGCACAGGGTGCTGTATGTGGGGGAGAGGAGTAGGAAGACCGGGGCCTGTAGCTCCGCGGCGCCGTAGTTCGCAGAGCGACCCCGCTCAGGTTGCCGCTGCGGCTAGAAGCGGCTGTGTGTTGGGGAGAGGATCAGGGAGACTCGACGCGGCACCGGTACCAGTAATAACGGCAGCAACACATTCTGTGCTTCTGTACTGTGCTTCTCTGAATCCTAGTGGGGCTTTCAGCGGCATGTGTTTAAACATGTACCCTCTGACTGTTATAATCATATGGATGCTGTTATAATGTGTTGTGATTGAGATCCTGACCCACCAAACATCCTGGAAAGTGACAAAGTTACGTTTTTCGTACAAAATTACATAATCACCATCAGTAAACAGGACGCTGTCTGACTATTTCACTCGCGGGGAGGGATGCTGTTTTCTGGAGGGAAAGTTCACTGCCACAGAGATTTATTTTTCTTGTCTCACACAGAGTCGTTGAACATGGGTCGGCATGTTCTCTGACCACTTTGCCACCACTTCTCAACTGCCTGCTCTGCATTATAGTCCTCAACCTCAGGGAAATGCAATGATATACGGAGGAGGGAATTGAGCATTTTGTTTGAGAGTGAGCGTTTGACATTTTTTTTTTCACTGTCCCGTAATTGTCCCGGACAAAATATAAGTGTGTCCCAGCAGGAATTTTTATGGTCCCCGCCGGGACATCGTTAATTTCGAGCCCTGCTGCCTGGTCATATTAACCTTGTATAAAAACTGAATGTTAACTAGCTAACATTTTTCGCAGCACTGGCAACCTGACAAAACAATGTGAAGTTCCAACAATAAGAGCTGAATGTTTCCCACAGAAATTCATTCATTTATTTTTCGTTCAGGGACTCACCTCACCGTGACTTCTCTCCTCGATCTCCGGCTCGCGCACTTTTTGCTCCCTTGCTCCCTTTCGTCAATTCGAATATGATGCATTCAAAAGACTCGTAATTTGGAAAACTCCAACTTAAAGCGGAAAAAAACATAACGGAAAGTAGAGTTTGAATAAAGATACGATCCTTACAGACTTAATAGCGTTGACTTAATAAAAAAAAAAAAACAAAAAAAAAAACACTGTCACTGTGGGTGATATGTTCAGGTAAATGTAGGTCAATACATTTTCCAATGTCGACCTGCCAGTCATTTTCTATGTGACACAGAGAGCAGGTGGGAGCGGTTTCTGTTCACAAATGAACTGTCACTCTTGGCCTAGGCTATGCTCTTATTGGCACACTCGGTCAAGGAATGTACAGTATGTTGTGAATTTAATGAATTGAATTGAATTTATTTATTTAAAACAGGGACAATGCACAAAAAAACATTAATCTTGTAAGACAAGAAGAGATGCTTTGAGCCAGGTTATAGTTCCGCCTGTAGTCCCTGGGCAGGTAAAGTTAAAGCAGATACAGTATTAAAATCATTGAAATATGAGTGACATGATGACCATAATATTTTAAAAATAGACAGAATACACTAGTAAAAGCAGGGAACAAGAGCACCAAATCATGAAGTGCACAGCAGCACATACTCTCTCTTACTCTTATCACACATTCAAACAGATAACAGTCCAACTATCCTCCTCTAATAACCACATTCATACACATATTAATAACCAGACACGTATACACACATGTAACTCAACAATGTGTGCAAACTCGCTTCCTCAGTAACCAGCGCTTTGACAAGCATGAGAACATGTAGGGATTTGTACATAGAATAAGTTCTGGAAGGACATTCCATTGGCCACACATGAAAATGCATATACTCAAATCAGAGAAAACACAGAATTGTTGGTCAATATATATATATTTTTATAAATTAACTTTGATCAACAAACAACAAATTCATCACAGTCAGCATATTATTTATACTGACAGATAATATTGCACTAAGAGAAGAACAAGTTAAACTTGACTATGCCTACTGTATGTAATTCCTGCTGGTATCAGACGGATAACAACTCTCAGAATTCACCATCCGCTTGTTGTGTTAACTTTTTTCTCTCAGATTTTTATGAACGGTTTTGTTTCTCTTTGTATCATGGGTGCAACATCCGGGCTTGCCATGGGGATGTGTTGTTCATGATAGACATTAGCTTGGATAAAATTCTCACCTCCATAGTGGAGAACACAATTAAGGCAGTTCAGGCCTAAAGGTCTTCAGTCCTCTAACTGCTTCAAGCTCCAGCAAAGAAGCTGGACGGGGGCTCCATTAGTGGCGAGCTTCTTCCAGAATGAGTGAAGGATCAATATTGCAGGTCGTTCATGCTGCAACATTGCCAATCATGCCCATCATGGAACATTTCCACCGAAAAAGGAATATCTACTTGCACTTTGCACTTTGGATTCCTTGTTTTTTCCCCTGTCCGAGACTTAGGCTCGTTGACTCTTTTGTTGCTACTTTATTTCTGTTGGACTTTGATTACCTGTTTATTTACCTCTTTCTAAAATAATAAACTGTTCCATTTGAGTCTGCATTTGGGTCCTGTTATCCCCTATACCCTGAATAGTGGACAGCGGTTCAATGAGAGAAGCAAACTAACTTAACTTAACTTGTCTTGTCTTTTCTTGTCCTGGCACATTTGTACTTCACAAAGTATGGACCCCACAATGTTACTGAACCATATGTGGGCCACTTTAGGCTCACATCCAGATTAGTCGATGCTAACTTGCCGTCTTTCGGCCAAAAATGGCCCAAATGTGTTTCAACAAAGGTGGGCCACCTGTGTGGAACCATATGTGGGCCACTTTAGGCTCACATCCAGATTAGTCGATGCTAACTTGTCGTCTTTCAGCCAAAACTGGCCCAAATGTGTTTCAATAAAGGTGGGCCACGTGTGTGGAGCCATAAGTGGGCCACTTTAGGCTCACATCCAGATTAGTCGATGCTTACTTACCGTCTTTTGGCCAAAACTGGCCCAATTGTGTTTGAGCAAAGGTGGGCCACATGCGTTTTCTCATAAGTGGGCCACATAGGCTCACATCCAGATTAGTCGATGCTAATTTGCTGTCTTTCGGCCAAAACTGGCCCAATTGTGTTTCAGCAAAGGTGGGCCACTTGTATTTTCTCATATGTTGGCCACTTTAGGCTCACATCCAGATTAGTCGATGCTAATTTGCCGTCTTTTGCCCAAAACTGGCCCAAATGTGTTTCAGCAAAGGTGGGCCACGTGTGCTGAACCATATGTGGCCCAGCCTTGGTTCACTTAAGGAATAACCATTCCCTACTCTGCCACGTATTTGCCAAAGATGGGCCATATCTGTTTTGTGATATAAGGGCCGAATGTAGCATTTACCACATGGGCCAGTTTAGGCTCACATCTGTTTTGTGCGGGCCAGAAGAATGCCTACAGTGCCGGATTGTTGCCTGAAGTGGCCCACATCCGTATGCTATCTGGGAAAGCACAAAACTAACAGAACCCCTTTAAATCTAACCCCAGTACTGTGGCACTAATAACCCCTCATATAGCTGTGCCACTTTTCCCACAGAACACATACATTAACAATATTTCAAAACAATTAACACACATAGTTTAGTCCATGGTCACCTGACCCATGGAAGCGCGCCACAGTGCGCTACTTATGACGTGGCCCGGAACTGCCTCGGTTCGGCCCGTGAACCCGAGACAGACCTCTGCAGCAACAGCAGGTGAGCGTGTGTGTAGGTGTGTGTGTGTGTGTGTGTGTGTACGTGTCGCGTAGGCGCCGAGTGTGCACCCTCGACGACCCACGGAGGGGAGAACAGAGTTCAGGGTAAAAAGTTTATGTCACTGCTGGACCGCGAGATGCGGCCGGCGGGGAAACAGGTGATAAGGAGCTTGGCTCCGCCGGAACAATGAGGGCGCAGCGCGCCCCACCGGCACTCTCTGACAGAGAGAGCGCGCCGGTCAGGAAATGACGGGCGTTCAACAGCGCTCCGCCACATTATCCCCCTCCTCCCCGAGGTTGACGATGTGCGGCAACCTGGAGAGATAGTCTGCCACAACATTGGTCTTGCCCGCTCGGTGTCGGATCTGGAACTGGAACGGCTGGAGAGAGAGGTACCAGCGGGTGAGACGACTGTTGTGGTCTTTCATGGAGTTAATCCAGGTCAGAGCCCTGTGATCAGTCTCTAAGTCAAACTCTCTCCCCAGCAGGTAGTACCTCAAACTCTCCAGGGCCCATTTGATGGCCAGGCCCTCCTTCTCCACAGTGGAGTACCTGGTCTCCCGTGGCAGCAGCTTCCGGCTCAGGTACAGCACCGGTCGCTCGTCACCAGGCTCACCTTGGGCCAGGACTGCCCCCAGTCCCACCGCTGAGGCATCGGTCTGAACCAGGAACCGCTGGCTGAAGTCAGGGCTCCTCAGAACTGGCGAAGAGCACAAACAGGCCTTGAGAGCTTGGAACGCCGCCTCGCAGTCCTCGTTCCAGATGACCGGGTTGCTCTGGTCCTTCGCCGTCAGTGCTGTCAGAGGTGCTGCGAGGGTGGCGAACTGTGGGACGAACCTCCTGTACCAGCCGGCCAAGCCCAAGAAGGACCTCACCTCCTTCTTCGTGCGAGGGCGTGGGCAGCTACGGATGGCCTCGACCTTGTCCACCTGTGGTCGGACCTCCCCTCGTCCAAGCCGGTACCCCAAGTACTTCGCCTCCTCCCAGGCCCATTGACACTTGGCTGGATTCAGCGTCAGGCCTGCCTGCTGGATCTGGCCCAGGACTCGCTCCAGATCATGCAGGTGCTGCTCCCAGGTGGCACTGAAGATGACCACGTCATCGAGGTAGGTAGCACTGCAGTCCTCACACCTCCGCAGGACACGGTCCATCAGCCTCTGGAAAGTTGCTGGTGCTCCATGTAGGCCGAAGGGCATCACCGTGAACTGGAAGAGGCCAGCAGGTGTCTGGAACGCTGTGCAGGGACGACTGGACGCTTCCAGGGGTACCTGCCAGTACCCTTTACAGAGGTCCAGGGTGGTGATGAACCTAGCCCGACCAATCCTCTCCAGCAGGTCGTCGATCCGGGGCATCGGGTAGGCGTCGAACTCTGACATGGCGTTGACCTTCCTGAAGTCCATGCAGATGCGCAGGGAACCGTCCTTCTTCCCCACAATGACCACCGGGCTACACCACTCAGACTGCGACGGCTCGATCACCCCCAAGCGCTGCATCTCCTCCACCTCCTTCTGAAGTTTGGCCACCAGGTGCTGGGGCACCCGGTAGGCCCTCTGACGAACCGGCCCCTTGTCTTTCAGCCGGACCACATGCTCCACGAGGTCAGTCTTCCCCGGGTTGGCCGCGAAGAGCTTGGCGACCCGCTGGAACACCTGGCACAGCTGGCTGGACTGGGCGGCAGAGAGGTGCCCGAGAGCAGGCTCCGCAGACTGGCTCAGGTCGGCGAGGGTAGACTCCTCCTCCCCCGCGCTGTCCACCGCCGTCACCAGCAGAGACGCCACGGGAACCCGAGCCTCCCTCCACTCCTTCAGCAGGTTGACGTGGTAAATCTGCTTTGCCCTTTTCTTGTCCGGGTGGTGGATCTCGTAGGTCACCGGGCCCATCTTCCTGAGGACGGTGTACGGGCCCTGCCATTTGGCCAGCAGCTTGCTGTTGGAGGATGGCAGGAGGAGTAGGACCTTCTGGCCAGGCTGGAACTCTCTGTGCCTGGCCTGTCGGTCGTACCACGCCTTCTGGGTCTGCTTGGCCTCACGAAGGTTGACCTCGGCCTCGTCTCGGTACCTTGCCAACCGGTCCCTCATCTCCAGCACGAACTGGACCACACCACGGTCACTGGTGCCGGTTGCGGGAGACTCCCAGGTCTTCCGCAGCAGATCCAATGGCCCCTGTACCTCCCAGCCATACAGAAGCTCAAACGGGGAAAACCCTGTGGACGCTTGGGGAACCTCCCGGTAGGCGAAAAGCAGGTAGGGCAGCCACTGGTCCCAGTCTCTCCCAGTGTCGGCCACAAACTTCTGCAGCATCTTCTTCAGGGTCTGAATGAAGCGCTCGACCAGGCCGTCCGTCTGAGGGTGGTCTTGATCGCCGAAATCCCCAGTGCCGGTGGAAGAGCTGCAGGAGTCTGGAGGTGAAGTTGGTCCCCTGGTCTGTGATGATCTCGTCCGGTACACCAACCCTGGAAAACAACTGAACAAGACAACGCAGAACAGCAGGAGCAGTGACCGTGCGCAGGGGGAAAGCCTCTGGGAACCGTGTAGCGTAGTCACAGAGCACCAGGATGTACTGGTGCCCCCCACTGCTCTTCACCAATGGGCCCACAATGTCCATGGCCACACGCCTAAACGGAGTGGAGATCATGGGCAGGGGTTGTAGGTAGGCTCGGTCGGACTGGCAGACATAGCAAGTTTTCTGACAGGTGGGACAGGTTTTGCAGAAGGTTTGCACATCAACATACATGGAAGGCCAATAGAACCTGGGGGATATGCGCAAATAGGTTTTGTTGCGGCCAAGATGACCTGCCCAAGGCAAGGTGTGTGCCAGGTGCATTATCATCGGCCGGCATGACACAGGAACCACAAGGCGTTTGACCCCCTCCGCCACTGCATACAAAACATCACTGTCAACAACAAAACATTCTTTCTCCCCTTTTGACATATCCAGCCCCCCAACCACCTTGGCGAACAAGGACTTCAGAGTCCCATCCTCCCTTTGCAGGGCCCCAATGTCCTCTGGCACCTCCCACATGCCCTTTGCCAGTCCCTTTGCACAGTCCGGCTCCCGGGACTTCAGCCCCTTTTCAAACCGCCGCTGGCGGCGAGACTTCCTGGGCCCCTTCATGGGCCCCTCAAACAAACTGCTGTCCAGGGTTGAAAAGAGTTCTGGATCGGGCCCCTTTTTCGGCCCTGGGTCGGCTGTCACCCCCGCCCTGGCCTGGGTGCGGGTGATCACATAACCGGACAAACCCTTCCCCAGGTCACTGTCTTTGGGGCCGGCCTCCAGCAGCACGTCCAGCAGCACAGGTAAGTCCCACCCCAGGATAGCAGCAACAGGTAACCTTTCCACCAGCCCGACCGTCAGCAGGTAAGGTTGCTCATCCACCACCACCGTCACCTCAGCTGTGGGGTAGGAATGGCTGTCCCCGTGCACACACAAAATGTCTTCCTGTCTGCTATAATCCACCACGCCCGTTGGCACCAACTCCCTTCGGACCAGCGTCAGGAAGCTCCCCGAGTCAACCAGAGCAGTCACAGACTCACCATTAATGGTAACGTCCTTAAAACGCTGTTGCCCTCCCCCAGCACTTGCAACCTCAGCCCGAGGAGTGTAGCATGCCCCGCTAAGCTTAGCTTTTCTGATGGGGCACAACGAAGCCTTGTGCCCTGCTTGCTGGCGGTAGAAACAGATGAACTCCTTACCGGGGCTGCGCTGGCGAGGTGTGGGCCGGGATTCTCCAGGCGGATGCTGGCTGGCTCTGGCTGCTGGTCTGGGCTGCGACGAAACCTGGCGACTGGGACCACCGTGATAAGCAGGCGGGCCTCCCCTCCGTGCGTTGAGGTACTGCAGCGCTAGCTTGCCTGCAGCTAACCCATCCGTTGGCTTGTGCTCCTTCACCCAGGTGCGGATGTCTGTTGGGAAGACTCGCAGCAGCTGCTCCAAGATGACCTGCTCACCGATCTGCTCCTTGGTATGCTGCTCTGGCCGAATCCATCGACGGTAGAGACCCTTTAAGCGGTGGTAAGTTTCTGTTGGGTTCTCTCCCGGTGGAACTGCCATGGCCCGGAACTGCTGGCGATACGTCTCCGGTGAGACGTCAAACTTGGTCAGGAGTGCCGCCTTCAGGTCCGGGTATGAATGAGCCCTCTCCTCGTCCATAGCGGTGTACGCCTCTAGCGCCTTCCCAGTGAGTAGCGGCACCAGGCGACACGCCCACTCACCATCTGGCCAACCACACGTTCTGGCAATCCACTCGAAGCGAAGCAGGTAATTTCCAATGTCCTCCCCAGCCAGGTACTGGGGAATCTTGGGGTCACCAAAGGGTCTGCTCTCCGGCCTCGGAGGTTCTGTCCCACTGCTCACCCCAAACCTTGCCGCCCTTAAGGGTGAACTGCGGCGCGGTGCAGCAGGTGTAGGTAAGTCCATTCTAAGGCTCATCAGCGACCTCTCAGATGGTGATAGGGACCCAGGTGCAGGGACAGGTGCTACCGGCCTCGGCCCTGCCACTGCCTGATCCAGTTGCGGGGCTGGCCACGAAGCCTGGAGTCCCCTGAGCTCTGCCAGGAACCCCTCCTCTCTTCTCTGCTGTCCCTCCAGGAAGGTCCTCATGACCGCCACCAGCTCCTCTCCTGGACTTGGAGCTCCAGGGCCGGCCTGCCGGACTGGGGCCGCCGCACCCCCTTCGTCCTCCTCGGCTGTGGACCAGGCTCCCTCCTCGCCATCTTTGTCCTGCACTGGTTCCTCCTTTTGTGAGCGCAACCCAGTACCCGTCTTCCTGTGTACCGGATGCGCCCTCGTCGACTGGCCATCCCACTTCTGACACCAAATGTCGGGGTTCGATACTTTGAAACGCTGGTTTGGAAAGATGATGGCCCAGTCGGCAAACTTTAGTTTGGTGATTTTCTTTTTATTACACCAAAAACCCAAAGACAAAAATACCCACAGGTGGCAAAGCAACAAAAAAAACGCAGGAATATTTACAATATGACAGAGTAAAAAAAATATTTACAAGGAACAGGCAGCAACTGTTATCCACATGCCACTCAGCCGAATCCTTCCTTCAAGTGAGCCGAGCTCTCTTTAAAAACCCCCTTGGCCCCTCCCCCGGGCAAACCAATTAACAAAACACAGGGGTTAAGAAACATAAACTGGGAAACAAAGCACAAAACTAACAGAACCCCTTTAAATATAACCCCAGTACTGTGGCACTAATAACCCCTCATATGGCTGTGCCACTTTTCCCACAGAACACATACATTAACAATATTTCAAAACAATTAACACACATAGTTTAGTCCATGGTCGCCTGACCCATGGAAGCACGCCACAGTGCGCTACTTATGACGTGGCCCGGAACTGCCTCGGTTCGGCCCGTGAACCCGAGACAGACCTCCGCAGCAACAGCAGGTGAGCATGTGTGTAGGTGTGTGTGTGTGTGTGTGTGTGTGTGTGTACGTGTCGCGTAGGCGCCGAGTGTGCACCCTCGACAACCCACGGAGGGGAGAACAGAGTTCAGGGTAAAAAGTTTATGTCACTGCTGGACCGCGACATGCGGCCGGCGGGGAAACAGGTGATAAGGAGCTTGGCTCTGCCGGAACAATGAGGCGCCCCACCGGCACTCTCTGAGAGAGAGAGCGAGCCGGTCAGGAAATGACGGGCGTTCAACAGCGCTCCGCCACACAAATTCAACCAGTTCAGGCTAGAAAACCTGTTTGAAAGATCTTTTTTCAGTGAAATGCAGCTTAGGCGACTGTACAGTGCAAAAACAGGCTCCTCTTGCTCTGAAACGCTCATTTTTCATAAGCCACTTTTCACCCTTAATGAATTAAATTCCAGGTAAAAACTCCTTTGCCATGAAGAAGATCCAAATTCAACCAGTTCAGGATAGAAAACCTGTTTGAAAGACCTTTTTTCAGTGAAATGCAGCTTAGGCTACTGTACAGCGCAAAAACAGGCTCCTCTCGCTCTGAAACGTCTATTTTTGACATAAGCCAGTTTTCAGCCTTAATGAATTAAATTCCAGGTAAAAACTCCTTTGCCATGGAGAAGATCCAAATTCAACCAGTTCAGGCTAGAAAACCTGTTTGAAAGACCTTTTTTCAGTGAAATGCAGCTTAGTGCAAAAACAGGCTCCTCTCGCTCTGAAACGCTCATTTTTGACATAAGCCACTTTTCAGTCTTAATGAATTAAATTCCAGGTAAAAACTCCTTTGCCATGAAGAAGATCCAAATTCAACCAGTTCAGGCTAGAAAACTTGTTTGAAAGACCTTTTTTCAGTGAAATGCAGCTTAGGCTACTGTACAGTGCAGAAACAGGCTCCTCTCGCTCTGAAATGCTCATTTTTGACATAAGCCAGTTTTCACCCTTAATGAATTAAATTCCAGGTAAAAACTCCTTTGCCATGAAGAAGATCCAAATTCAACCAGTTCAGGCTAGAAAACCTGTTTGAAAGACCTTTTTTAAGTGAAATGCAGTTTAGTGCAAAAACAGGCTCCTCTCGCTCTGAAACGCTAATTTTTCACATAAGCCACTTTTCAGCCTTAGGCGACTGTACAGTGCAAAAACAGGCTCCTATCGCTCTGAAACGCTCATTTTTCACATAAGCCACTTTTCAGCGCAAAAACAGGCTCCTCTCGCTCTGAAACGCTCAATTTTGACATAAGCCACTTTTCAGTCTTAATGAATTAAATTCCAGGTAAAAACTTCTTTGCCATGAAGAAGATCCAAATTCAACCAGTTCAGGCTAGAAAACCTGTTTGAAAGACCTTTTTTCAGTGAAATGCAGCTTAGGCTACTGTACAGTGCAGAAACAGGCTCCTCTCGCTCTGAAATGCTCATTTTTGACATAAGCCAGTTTTCACCCTTAATGAATTAAATTCCAGGTAAAAACTCCTTTGCCATGAAGAAGATCCAAATTCAACCAGTTCAGGCTAGAAAACTTGTTTGAAAGACCTTTTTTCAGTGAAATGCAGCTTAGGCTACTGTACAGTGCAGAAACAGGCTCCTCTCGCTCTGAAATGCTCATTTTTGACATAAGCCAGTTTTCACCCTTAATGAATGAAATTCCAGGTAAAAACTCCTTTGCCATGAAGAAGATCCAAATTCAACCAGTTCAGGCTAGAAAACCTGTTTGAAAGACCTTTTTTAAGTGAAATGCAGTTTAGTGCAAAAACAGGCTCCTCTCGCTCTGAAACGCTCATTTTTCACATAAGCCACTTTTCAGCCTTAGGCGACTGTACAGTGCAAAAACAGGCTCCTCTCGCTCTGAAACGCTCATTTTTCACATAAGCCACTTTTCAGCCTTAATGAATGAAATTCCAGGTAAAAACTCCTTTGCCATGAAGAAGATCCAAATTCAACCAGTTCAGGCTAGAAAACCTGTTTGAAAGACCGTTTTTCAGTGAAATGCAGCTTAGTGCAAAAACAGGCTCCTCTCGCTCTGAAACGCTCATTTTTGACATAAGCCACTTTTCAGTCTTAATGAATTTAATTCCAGGTAAAAACTCCTTTGCCATGAAGAAGATCCAAATTCAACCAGTTCAGGCTAGAAAACTTGTTTGAAAGACCTTTTTTCAGTGAAATGCAGCTTAGGCTACTGTACAGTGCAGAAACAGGCTCCTCTCGCTCTGAAATGCTCATTTTTGACATAAGTCAGTTTTCACCCTTAATCTATTAAATTCCAGGTAAAAACTCCTTTGCCATGAAGAAGATCCAAATTCAACCTGTTCAGGCTAGAAAACTTCTTTGAAAGACCTTTTTTCAGTGAAATGCAGCTTAGACAAAAATAGGCTCCTCTCGCTCTGAAAGGCTCATTTTTGACATAAGCCAGTTTTCACCCTTAATGAATTAAATTCCAGGTAAAAACTTGTTTGCTATGAAGACAAGGGCGCAATTTCCACTGGGGACAGGGGGGACATGTCCGCCCCACTTTTCAAAATCATGTTTTTGTCCCCCCCACTTTTTACACTTTGAAAACTAACAGTAGGCACAGGCTGTAATTGCAAAACAACAAGAAACCCTGCGTAAACTGACCGCTCGGAAGCCCCCCTCACACTACGTGCTCAATCAAAGACACAGACAGGACGCGGCACAGCAGCAAAAAGATGAAAAGGAGCCGACAGCTCAACTTAAAGTCCTTATTTGGAACGGGACTAAAAAGGAAGAAAGAAAATGTGAGTTGATTAGTCATTACTGGTATTTCTAACTTTACTCTATACACTATTGTAGCTAACGTTAGCTAACTAATATGTTAAACCAGGCGCTTAGCCATCTCTGTTTAAAACGTGTATGCAGCGCACTGATCACACAAGGAAGAGAGGAGGTGAAAAGAGACAACAACACCGTTACCTGTTGTATACTGGCCTCAGGCTGTACGATCGCTAAAACGCTGACGACCAGTGAGTAACGAGTTTGAAAGTAGCCTCTAACTTAATCAATCAATCAATCAATCACATTTTATTTGTATAGCACTTTACAATAGCCAGACGGTACCCAAAGTGCTTTACATCAAAACAATAAAATAATACATAAAAGCAATACATAAAAAACACAGGAAAGTGCTACAGTGCTGCAAGAAAACACAAGAAAGTACTACTAGTGCTGCAGGGTGTTAAAGGCCCTCCAAAAGTGCATTAAGTAAAAAACAGGCAAAATAAGTACACCTAAGAGCAGGACTACCCTAGTCAGAGTTAAATGCCAATCTAAAAAAGTGTGTCTTCAGCTTCGATTTAAAAAGGCTGAGGTCAGTAGTGGTGCGAATGTCAGGGGGCAGTCTGTTCCACAGCCTGGGAGCTGTGACAGCAAAAGAACGATCGCCCCACTGTTTAAGTCTTGACCTTGGTACCTCTAACAGGAGCTGGCCGGAAGAACGGAGGGCCCTGCCATGATCGCGGACAGTTAAAATCTCTGACAGGTAGGAGGGAGCCAGGCCATTAATGGAGTAAAAAACAAACAATAAAAGTTTAAAATCAATTCTAAAACGAACTGGAAGCCAGTGGAGTGACGACAGCACAGGGGTAATGTGTTCACACCTGGACGTGCCTGTTAAAAATCGGGCAGCAGCGTTCTGAACAAGTTGGAGACGCGAGATTAAAGACTGGCTTCATGAACGCAGCTCAAACCAACCCGGTGCCTCAGCAGGATGACCAAGCCTTGATAAATACACCGGATCCGCGCATCCTCATGCATTTCAGCCGGGTCGCTACCGGAGCTAAATTAAAAAAATAAATAAAAATAAAAATAAAAGCGCTCCTTGCGGTGGAGCTGAGAACAGCGGAGTTTCCTCTACTACAGCTGAACAGCTGACATGTGGTCAAGACGTACAGACCTGTCACAGTCTCACGGTGCATTTCATAATTATAAACTTCAACCTCAGAGCTCTCTGTCCTCAGACTGTCCTCACCTGTCCTGAACATCACACAGGGACAACATGGAGCCATGGAGCTGCTTGTGTGATTGGTTACTGAGTTGAGTTGATTTGTGTCTGACTGTCAGTCTGTGACCAACACTGTCTATGGTGCTGAAAGCTCAAGCAGGTTGATGTCTGGCTGAGTCAGTAGCTACCATGTCTTTGGTACAACACAAACATTAAATGGACACAGACAGTCTACAATTAACATGGTAGCTACATGGCTTAGACATGGTAGCCACTGACTCAGACAGTGACCTGTGTGTGTGTGTGTGTGTCAGAGGGGGTGATCTGTGGCATTGTCTTCTGCAGAAATATTTAGTGTGACTAGCATGTTTAAATAATGGAATAAATGCAATGTTTAAATAACTATCACAAGGGCCCATCGAGAATGCTCCTCCCTCTCTGTGCTGAGACCCACGCTCCGCCACTGGCAGTATGGCTAATGACAAAATAGTAGGCTAGGGTTAAATAGAAATGGCATGATTTAAGCTCTACGCAGGCAGAAATCGAGCGCACTGTGGTGTAGTGAAGAATGAAAACCAACTTGTAAGCTCAAGGGACTTTACTCAACATCTTCAGCAGGAAGTACAGCTTCATAACAACAGCTCCTTCTTCTTCTCTTCACCTACATACATAGTCCTGTCTTATTCAGTGGTGCCATCTAGTGACACTCCAACGTAACAGCGTTACAGAACACAACACGCGCTATGCGTACACAAATTTGCCGTTCCTACTTGTGTCCCCCCCACTTCTGAAACTAAAGTTTCGCCCATGGTTAAGTATATTTCTCCAGGAAAGTTTCTTCTGCCTCTCAAGTTTATAATTACAGTTTATAATTCAAGAGAAGGTCCGAACAGTCTGATGACATTATTTTGCATATGAATTAGCCATGTGCTTCTGTTCCTTCGCAGACCATGTCAATAACACCCGAAGACATAGTGTAGTCGGATTCTCTGAGCACCGCAGACAGTTCAGTCCTTTTGAATTCTCATTCACATCTTTCTTTGACCTCATGACGCTTTCCAACAAGGTCAAGGTGTGGTTTGGTAAACACTAGGAGGTCATTTTTGACTATGCGCGTTCCTCCCAAAACGGCGCTGACGTCCCCTGCAGAGTTTAATCTTGACATTTTCAATACGTCTTTGTATAAAATCACAATCGAGTAAGTCGACATTAAAAAAAAAAGCGTTGAGCATGGAAATGTAATTTGTTACATACTGGTTGAAATAAAATCCATGGTGACTACAGCTGTGGCTAGTGGTTGTGGCTAACCTTGCATGCCACCATATGCACAAAGGATTGTGCCATCAGAACAGCTCATGGCAGTCTATCACAGATGTTAATCATTAAAATCTGAATCACTTTCACTGTTTGTTTCAATCTCGTAATTTATGTATTTTGTAACTTTACAATCGACCTAATACGGCTTGGCTTTATTCGCGGACTTCATGCTACGAGGATACAATAGACGATAGTAATTAAGGTTTCAAACATTTAGTAAATGGGGTAATTTGAATGTCGACAAGATAACGTGCAAAAATTAATTTAAAAAAAATAGTATCGCAAACATACCTCCAGTCCTCAGTCAACTTCTCTGCACGATCCGCTTCTCCGATTGCATTCACAGGCAGTGGGAAACTTCACTACTGTTATGGCCTCAAATTGAAAGGAAACTTTTATCAAATGTTTCAATGCAAAAATACTACAGATTGAGGTAATTACTCCCATATTAAATAATTACTTCAAATATAGTTTTAAGCAGAGTGAATACTACGAAAACTGCCTATTAAAAATGAAATAATCTTAATATTCTCAGTCATGCAAGCCATGGGATGGTTTTGATTAGTAAAAATGAGTTAAAATATTTTTTTATCTTCAAATAATTTCAAATCATAAAGGGATTAAGAAGTTAAACATGTATTAATAATCATTATTTATTCAGTTCCAGGAAATCAGTAATTCCTGCCTGCCTTGAACGCAGCAGTGTTTTTGGAGGGAGTTTGGAGGTGCAGGTGCATTGAAAGCTCCCCTCCCCCACCCTGACTTGCACCTGACCTGACTGTGAACTTTCAGAGGAGCATGTAGTATGGCACTTATTCAATCTGAGATACAGAGCAGCACAAGTCTGAACTTTTTAAATGCTGTTTATCTTTAATAGGGATTTTCACATATTTTATACCAGATATGTATATTTAAATTACTATTGAAAATAAAATAAAAAATACAATTAGAATTTTTCTTTTCTATTAAATTTTGTAACTTGTAAGAAATGACTTATCATGGAAGGCTGAATATTGAGACAATATTTAGGAAAGACTGATATTTTAGCTCTGGCAGCTCATTGTAGTGACACTGAAGGTCAGTTTCTAAGCCTGTTGAGTGGCATCCTATGGTGGCATCCCCTCCCCCACCCTGAGTCCTCTCTTAACAGCCTTAGCTTTGAAGTCTGTCTTCTCCCTCTCACTAGAGAGATTTCTGATGCTGCTCGGGAAATTGCCTCCATACAGAATTGGGGGAGCATACGTCAGTCCGACCACCCAAAAGTCCGACTACCCATTAATCCGAGTTACTTTACAGTGTTAGGGTTAGGCTAAGGCAAATGTAATCAAATAATGCCCTATTTGCATATTTAAATATATATTCATGGAAACCTCCAATACAAAGGATGTTCTTATTCATGTCAGTGATCAACCTGTGAAGTTTCATGGATATATCTCTTAGTTTAAATTTTTGCCCTATTCACCTCAATTATACAGGGGCTAATATTGTGGTGGCCATATTGGATTTCCAGCAAAAAATTAACTTGCTTGTCCATATAGGTTGTAATCCTACTGGGTCATAGATATTTTTCTGGTGGCCAACCTTTTATAACATTGCAAATGCAGCACCCCGGGTGGATCATCTTATTTGTCCTCCAACATGTCAATCATTCTGAGGAAATGCTCACGTCACGCTGTCATGCATGCTCTTTCCTGGCTCGTTTCCACTAGCTGCACGTGCACTTTGATTATTTATGTGTCCCATGAAATGTCTGCGAGGACTTTTACCCCAGTTGGTGTGACAGTGGAGCATTACCGGCGGCCCGGTGGATGGTGCAGCGGGGGCTCCACCGGCCGGGACCGCACAGTAAAGCCGGGGGCATGGAGGGGGTGAAAGGGGAGGCTATACAGTAGGATATACAGTAACATGTTTTAATAAAAGTATTTTAAACATGCACAGAACAGTAACACTCTTGCATAAAAGGTATGCCCCAGTGGTCAGCATAATCCGACTCGAAGCAGACTGGTGCATTTGTGTGCAGATTAAGAGGAATAACAGAGTTTGTCATCCTGAATGTGTACAGAGTGTTTTGAATAGGAAAGCTAAGTAGCTTTAGAAAGCTCTAATCATTATGGGACAAAAATATTTTTGTATGACACTTATAAGTGAGCAACATAAAAATCTGGCTAAATCCCTTCAATCCTGTTTTTTCACCTTTAATACCCCCTGTCTCTTTGGCTGCCATGCAGCCCCCTTTCACCTTAGAGACCCCAAAATTTGCATGGAGGTTGTCTTGGGGCCCCTACACAAGAATACGAAAGCAAAATATAAGTCATTTAGAAAAAAGGTCCTTTTCAAAAACCCAAGGGTGTTACACCCTCTGACATACTGACAAATTTATAGCATTTTTTTTATAGAGGTCGTGGAAGTCTGAGCTTTTGATATGTTGTTCTGTAGCCCCAGATGAGTAGATAAGCATTGGTTTGGCTTTGATTAAACATCTACTTTTTGGTAGGCGGGCCTTCAAACTTTCACATTTTTAAACCAAATGAGGCTCACCATTCCAACAAACTGAATGACTTGAAACTTGTTATCTATTCCAAAAGCTCACAACTGCTGGCCACTAGGAAAGCGAAGAACGCTCCAATTATGGGACCAAAATGTTCTTGTATTACAATTTTAGCTGAGCAACATACTCAAATCGTATTCATTTAGAATAAAGTTTTGATATTTTTGTTAAACAGTTTTACATGTCTTTTTTGGCCTTAAATGGCCCCCTTTGACCCTAGAGACCCTAAATTTTGCACGGTGGTTGACCCCCCAATACAAGTGTGCCTAAGGATTTTTCATATTGCAGGTTATACTGGTTTACAAAATAAATGTAATGTGTGAAAAATACCATTTGAAAAGTTGAGTGAGGATTTGAAATGTTTTTTCAAGACACAAGAGCACAAATTTAACCGAAAAAGTGAGCACAGCGCCTAAAAACTCTCTCTGTCTCTCTCTTTTTTTTTTTCCAACATCGCGTCATATTACGTCACAAGAGGGAGTTGTATGCTAGCAGCTGCCATAGCTTAGTGTGGGAGCAGATGGCTATTTGTCAGAGCGGTCGTCTTATCGTGAGTCAGTGTGTTTACAGCAGGTTTGGATTGCGTTATCATGGACATGGTAAATTATTCAGTTTGTGGTGGTTTCACAAACTCCAGCCTGTCACGACATCGAGTCCACCGGTCCACCAGAAAAAAAACGGTGCTATCTTCCGTGCCTGGGTGCGTGTTGTGCAGCTGAAGAGACGGGGCTTGACCTCTGCGTCAGCTACGAAAAACTCGGTTGTGTGTCGCTCAGTTTAAACCAGAGGATTATCACTCCAGCGATCTGATGGAGTTCAACTGGGATTCCGAAGCAAGAACTGTGCGACCCCCCGCCCCCCTCTCCCCTCCAACCCCCGGTGCGGTGCGGTGCCTTCGGTGCCGACAGCCTCATCCGGACCGCTGTCTGTCAGCAGCTGCTGGTGCTGCCGCCCCGGCAGGAGACAGTAACGGATCAGACAGAGACTCAGCTGAACGTGAACAGCCACTTGTAAGTCTTGTTTTATAACATTTGCGTGAGCTAGAGTGGGTGACATCATCGCTAGAGTGGAGAGCAGCTGCAAAAACTTGAGAAAAAACTCTCTTCATCTTGATTTGGGTCCCACAGCTTTTACTTCACATAGACAATATATACATAGAAATGTAGGAAATCTTGTTGGCTTTCAGGTGATGTTCTTATTTCAGATGTAGGACTTAAACTTTTGGCTGTAGAAGCCCTCGAGCGACAAGCACTCCAGCAACTCCCCCATAAGCTGCAGTGTTAACTTTGAGCCTAAATTTCTGGAGTGGAGCAGACGGTACCGGTTTTGTCTCTCGCTCTGGCTCCCTCATTTTTCACTTTACAGAAATAAAAAAGACATCACATGGTTCAGCAATGTCTCCTGTTACTCACTGTATACATATTTTGGCCATAACCATTACACTTTTTTCTAAACCTGCAGGAGTTTGGGAGGTGTTTTCCCATTCATTCTTATGGGGACATTTTCAACTTTGGTTCTGCTATTGCTCCAGCATATGCAGCTACAGAAACTGTTTGGCTGTCAAACTGTTCAGCTTTTTAAGCTCTTTCAGCCTATTACTTTTCAGCTTTTCAGCCTTTTCATCCTTTTCAAATATTCAGCTTCATGTTCAGCTAGAGAAACCATCCAATTATCAAAATGTTCAGCTTTTTAAGCTCTTTGAACCTATTACTTTTCCGCCTTTGACTTTTCAGCTTTTGAAAAAAGACAGCTTTTTCTGCAAATTCTTGACCATTCATTCTCATAGTTGTATGCATTTTTTATGCATTAGGCAAGTGTTTTCCAGCACATTCAGCAGATTTCCGAAATCACTTCAGCCGTCAGCATTCACGCTGTATTTTCGCAGGAAATACAATTTTTCGAGTTATATATGCTATCTATATGCATACAGGCGGTACAACTCCAACACTATCTGACCTCCATTTTTAACACACTTGAACACATTCTGTGACAGAGCTGTTGTATGGGATTGCAGGTTGGACAAGGGTATATGTAGTAAACCAACCATTGAATGTATTAAGTTACATATTTGTATAAAGATTGACCTCTTATTATCCTAGCTTTCCAGGCACAGCCCAAGATGTGTCATGGTGCAAATTAATAGGTAATTTTCTTTTTTCAGGGCTACTGACAAGTTCATTGTGTGCCAAAGCCAGCTTATGTCTCTATTTACTAACTGCTCAGCCTGTTGTGGAGAAACTGAAGTAAGTAACTCCAACGGAAAGAAACATTGAGACGCAGGAGGGAACTTGTGCAAAAATAAAGCAGGTAAGGGTCTTCTTGTGATTTCTGATGAAAAAGTATCATAACTTGTATTTCAGTTTGTATATCTTGTGTTATTTATGTACTGTGATCTTCTGCCTTTCACATATGTCTTTCATGTCTGTCAGCATTTTTGGCTCCTCATGGATTCTCTGAGAGTGCGAGAGTGCAGCACTGTCCTGTCCTCGTCTGCTGCGGCTCCCCTTTCCAGATCCCTCCAGAAGATCAACAAGGAGGAAGCTGTTGGCATATTCACTGCCAGCATTCATGATTTGATACAGGACATTGATAACTCTGAGGCTTTTCATACTCATAACACTGTTTTTTTTTTTTTTAAATGGGTCAGATGGTATATTTCTTTTGATTATTAATGGATAATAACCGTTTTTTACAATCTGGACCTTATTTCTAGCATAAAATACGATCATTTACTCACCCAGATAACTTTGGTGTCATTACAAGTCGTTCCAACGAAATTAGATCCAGCTGAGAGCCGCGTATATCTGTATAATGCAAGTACACAGGGCAGTGCAATGTAGCCTCTAAATAACACATTATCTGCCGCAAAATTCGTTAATTTCACCAATATTTTGTTATGATACGCTACTGCTATTCCCCTCTGAGTCCGGGGTTAGCTGTTGGTCTGTAGGTTGACCTACTAACCTCTGATCTGGATGATGTCATCTCCGACTGCGGCGCGCCTTGTTGCTATCGCTAATGCTACGGTTCGTTTCTGCGTGTGTCCGACTTGTCTGAACAAAATGAGCAGCTGGACGAAGTTCAGCTTCCTCTCCGCAACCTAGACTTACTAAAGCTCTGGCTAGTTGCACTAAAAATGGACCCGAATGCCGAAGCGGAATGATTATTATCAGAATGAGCCGGGCAGCGGTCGGAGATGATATCGTCCAGGTCAGAGGTCAGTAGGTCAACCTACAGACCCCGGGTGTTGATAACCGCTAACCCCCGGACTCAGAGGGGAATAGCACTAGCGTATCATAACAAAATATTGGTGAATGAAAGAGTTTCGCGGCAATTTTTTATTACTTACTAGTATTACTGTTTTTTTTAAAGAGAGTAATTATTGATAATGGCATTGACATACTGTCATCATATTCTCACACTTTTGATCTGTCTCCCTTCAGGGACCAAAGCTCCTCTCAACAGCAGCAGCAAGAAGCACCAGGTACCACAAGATCAAGGAGAGCCTTATGAACAAGAGTAGCAGAGGCTGTCAAAAGAGGTATCTGCATTCACTACTGACCAATGATGTAGGCATACTCAAGTGTTGGAACCAAGTGATAAAGTCACAATCTCTTTTTCAGTAATTCAGTAATGGATGGTAGTCATTTGTTTTACTCACCCATTACTTGTCCATTATACTCACACAAGGATACAGTAATAAGTCTGCATGAATAATAAAATGCATACTTTGGAACTGTGAGACAGTAGATACAGTAGATCATGGCCACATTCATGCCAACACCAGTAGAATTTTTTTTTTTACAATTGTGTGTTACTGACTATACATTTTTATCATTTTAACAGATCTGTGAAACAATCCTGGGCCATGCCAAAGACAGGTTCTCCTTCACCAGCTACCTTGTGAGTGCCGTGCTGCTAGAGGCAGAGCTGTTTGACCGGCATCTGAAAACATTCCCTGAAGAGGCTCTGAATACCACCATGAGGGCATACCCCATGCTACACAAGGAGAGGCTCAGGACTGAGCTTTCTCTCATCTACGAAAGTCCAGACTTCAGGGGCTCCTGCAGTGCACTGGCTCTGTACCAGGTTCTACAGAGCTACAACCTCCAGGAAACCTTCTCTGAGACTGTGGCGCTGTTGAACATCCTCATAATCACTCCAATGACAACAGCTGAAGCTGAGAGGTGTTTCTCCACCTTAAAGAGGTTCAAGACATTCCTGAGAAATACAATGGGACAGGAACGTCTGAATGCATTGGGCCTGCTTTCCATGGAGAGGGAACTTGTCAGGAACATGCCTGATTTCAATGAGAGGGTGATTGATCGCTTTGCTTGCTTGAAAGAGAGGCGAGCTAAATTCCAATACAAGTGATGAGTGAGTGTGTTCTTAAATGGTGAGTTGTGTTATGTTGTACTCTCCAAATGTTGAATTGTAAATAGTTGTATTGATTGCATATTGCCAGCCAAATATAAACTGAATATGTTCTGGAAAATTTTGATTAATTACAGTTTTGATGATAGTGTAATTTGATTTGATTATCGCTATGGCATCCATGATGGCTATAAATTGTAGACTGTGCTAAATGTGATTTCATGGGCAAACTATTAGATGACAATGTATCTGTTAATGTGTGTTTTATTGTGGAACCAAATTTATTGTATTTGAGACATTTAAATAGCCTAGCTATACAAAAAATACTGAATAGTATGAATATTTTATGTCTGGTGTTGCCATCTAGTGGTTGAACAGGAACACCAAATTAATCAATGAAATGTGACACTGTAAAGCTGGCTATCTGACTTTTATTTATTATTATTTTACCCATTGAATGGGTCACCTTAGCCATCATTGCAACTTTTGCCTAGTGGTGGTGAAACCGAAGCTTTCTGAAGCACTGAACCACTTTGACAAAGTTGCCTGGAAAATGATGCACTGCTTCGAAGCATTCGATACAGTCAAAATAGTGACATCTGCTGGCTGTTGAGGGGAAGAATTGACGTCATGACTTTCATGAGTCAGTTTTTAATAAAATGTATGTTCTCTCACCAAACTTGTGTCATAATGTTACTGTAGTCAATCTAAATATTCTATATATTCTGTCATTGGTAAGTATCAGTACTCCGACATGTATTAGATAATCAATACTAGTTTTTTTATTGCATGATACATGGTAGTAATCTGTACGATGTTGTGATGTAAGCATATCCGTAGCTAATGCGTATACAGTAAGCTAAGCCACCAGTCTCTGACCAACTCTGCACTGACTGTCCTGACACCACAGCTCAATTTCTCTCTCCTCTGGCCATCAATTCTCCTCCTGGTGTCTCTCTGCTCTCTAATGTGCATAATGGACTCCTAGTTATACGGTTGTGGTCTGTCGTATTTGTAATTATACACATGTAAAGTTCCCTCGGGGTCAGAACCAGCACCACAATCCATTGTTTTCCTATTGTTCAAACCGACCGCTCTCCCTCTGCCTACGTCACTTCCGTTAAGGGTTTTTCGATGCGGAAGTAAAATTTTCTCCCAAAAACGGAAGTCTTATTTATAAATTTATATTTATAAATATAATTTTAAGAAAAACTTGTTCCTACATTATATTTCTAAGCATTGGTTTAAGGGGGGGGGTCTAACCTGCAATATGCTCTTTAAGTCTTTTAGAATGTGAAAATTTATAAAAATAAAGGGGTTTATTTGAAGACCTCACATGCACCAGGATGACCTTTCAAGTTTCTGAAGGTTGTATGGGCTGGGGACTTTACAAACTGCAGAGGCCATGTCAGGATTTCAGCCTTCTCGGACAAAGCTTTGATCATTTATTAAAGAAAAGGGACTGTCCTGCCTTTTTAAAATTCAAATGTGTTGGGGCGGTGTTTAGTTCAGTTGGTAGAGCACCCGCCCCATGTGTAGAGCAGGCGGCCCTGGTTCGAATCCCACATTCAGCGGCCCTATCCTGCCTGTCATTCCCCCTCTCTGCCTCCCATTTCCTGTCACTCTCTGAACTGTCCTATCAATTAAAGGCATAAAAGCCCCAAAAATATACTTAAAAAAAAAACAATTCAAATGTGTAAAACCTTTTTTTTTTAACCTTAAATAGTCCCCTTTGACCCTAGTCAAAGTCACTCTAGGGTCTAATAAACTCACACACAATTGGCCCATGTATCGCGTACCATCACATAAACGGTATCATCATTGCCAGACTTGGCCCACATCTGGTTAACATACTATTTGCCTTGTCAGAAATAGACAAGAAGTGCCGGCTTGATGCCAGATCTGGCCCAGACCTGTCTGCTACGTATCTGGGCCACATACAACTAACCACAAATGGCCCACATTTGGCATGCCATTACATAAACGGTGCCATCATTGCCAGACCTGGCGCACACCTGGCTAACATACTATTTACCAGGTCAGAAATAGGCCAGAAGTGCCGGCTTGATGCCAGATCTGGCCCAGACCTGTCTGCTACTGTACAGACCTGGGCCACATACACCTAACCACAATTGGCCCACATTTGGCATGCCATTTCATAAACGGTGCCATCACTGCCAGACCTGGCCCACATCTGGCTAACATACTATTGCCATGCCAGATGTAGGCCAGAGGTGCCGGCTTGATGCCGGATCTGGCCCTGACCCGCTTGCTATGTGGGGCTGGCATTTCTAACAAGAAAACGGCTTGAAAACAATCTCACTGCACACACCTCTGCTGTGTGTGTGACTGCGGGCACAGCGGGGTTGGTTGCACCATGAGACATGAGAGGGGGGGATTCAATTACATTTTATAAAGATTAAAACACTTTGTTTTATGCTCTAGTCGACTGCCTATACCCCCTATGCCAAGAGCCGGCCCTGCAACCTCCTCTAGGACAAGTATCCAACATTTTAAACTGCCTCATTAAAACAGGTAACACACAACTGAACACCTGCTAGGCTTGCTAGCACAATGTTTCCTTCTGGAAGCGTGGCAAAGCACATAAAAAATAGGGACCCGCCATTTCTGCTATTTTTTTCGACACGCACCCAAAATACAACTAAATGTTAGTATATTAACAATATATGAACATTCAAAACTTACAGTAAGTCCAGTGAGGCTGACTGTTGCCACGTAGGTCCAACTTTCTGCAGTCCTCCGTGCTGCCTGTCTTCGGTGCTCCCCCCCTTTTATTGCATTTTAGCATGTACAAGGCCTATTATTAAATTCCACCTATTTGAAATAATAGAAATAAGAAGACTTTACCATTCTTATATGTAGGCCTTAATTCTATTAACTTGTACTTAAGTTGTGTTTTTAATTTATGCTTACTTAATAAAGAAATATTTCAATTTAATCAAACATTATTAGTATAAATTACTCAAAAAGAAAGAACATGTTACACAAACTTGACATAATTAAGTTAGTAGAACTTTTTTAAAACTTTGAGTATGCAGTACTTAATCTATTTAATTAATTTGAACGTTCGGGTTTACAGTGTAGCATAAGCTGTATTTGACTGAAAAAAGGTCTTTCACTGAAGTTTCCTTGCCTGAACTGGTTGAATGTGGATCTATTTCATGACAAACAAGGTTTTACCTGATCTTTAATTCATTGAGGGTGAAAACTGGCTTATGTCAATTTTTAGCATTTCAGAACAATAGTAGCCAGTCCAGGCTAGGAAACTTGCTTGAGAAACCTTTTTGCAGTCAAATACAGCTTATGCTACTGTACAGTGCACAGAGCACACAGTACAAATACACATAACAAAGTAGAAATATACAGAAAACTGTAGAAATACACAGTGGAAATACACAGCACACAGTATAAATATACAGTAGAATTACACATCACAGCAGAATAACTCCTCACAATAGAAATACTCAGTCGAAATACAGAGCAGACAATAGAAATGCACAGTAGAAATACTTATCACAGTAGAAATACACTGTAGAAATACAGAGCACACAGTAGAAATGCACAGTAGAAATACACATCACACAGTGGAAGTACACAGCACACAGTCGAAATACACTTTAGAAATACAGAGCAGACAATAAAAATACACAGCAGACATAAACATCACAGTAGAAATACACATCACAATATAAAAACACAGTGGAAATACAGAGCAGACACTAGAAATACACAGTAGAAATACACATCACAGTAGAAATACACATCACAGTAGAAATACACAGCACACAGTGCAAATACACTAGAAATACCACACAGTCAAAATACACAGTAGAAATACACAGTAGAAATACACAGCACAGAGTCGAAATACACTTTAGAAATGAAGAGCAGACAATAGAAATACGCAGTAGAAATACACATCACAATAGAAATGCACAGTAGAAATACACAGCACACAGTTGAAATACACAGTAGAAATACAGAGCAGACAAGAGAAATACACAGTAGAAATACACAGCACACAGTAGAAATACAGAGCAGACAAGAGAAATACACAGTAGAAATACACAGCACACAGTAGGAATACACTAGAAATACATAGCAGACGGTAGAAATACATTGTAGAAATACACATCATAAAGTCCAAATACACTGTAGAAATACACAGTAGAAATACACATCACAGTGGAAATACACAGTAGAAATATAGATCACAGTAGAAATACACATCACAGTAGAAATACACAGCACACAGTACAAATACTATAGAAATACATAGCACACAGTCAATATACACAGTAGAAATACAGAGCAGACAATAGAAATACACAGTAGAAATACATATCACAATAGAAATACACAGTAGAAATACACAGCACAATAGAAATACACAGTAGAAATACAGAGCAGACAATAGAAATACACAGTAGAAATACACATCACAGTAGTAATGCAGAGCAGACAATAGAAATACACAGTGGAAATACACGTCACAGTAGAAATACACAGTAGAAATACACAGCACACAGTACAAATACACTAGAAATACATAAGACAGTCGAAATATACAGTGGAAATACACATCACAATAGAAATACACAGTAGAAATACACAGCAGACAATAGAAATACACAGTGGAAATACACATCACAGTAGAAATACACATCACAATAGAAATACACAGTAGAAATACACATCACAGTAGAAATACACATCACAATAGAAATACACAGTAGAAATACACATCACTGTAGAAACACAGAAGAAATACACAGCACACACTGCAAATACACAAGAAATACATAGCACACAGTCAAAATACACAGTAGAAAAAAGGAGGAGACAATAGACATACACAGAGAAATAGAAATCACAATAGAAATACACAGTAGAAATACACAGCACACAGTGCAAATACACTAGAAATACATAGCACACAGTCAAAATACACAGTAGAAATACAGAGCAGACAAGAGAAATACACAGTAGAAATACACAGCACACAGTAGAAATACACAGTAGAAATACACAGCACACAGTAGAAATACACTAGAAATACATAGCAGACAGTAGAAATACATTGTAGAAATACACATCATAAAGTCCAAATACACTGTAGAAATACACATCACAGTGGAAATACACAGTAGAAATATAGATCACAGTAGAAATACACATCACAGTAGAAATACACAGCACACAGTACAAATACTATAGAAATACATACAGTAGGTACTACTTCAAAGTGGCCATTTCACTCGCGGGGAGCGAGATTCACGCAACGCGTGAAATGTCAGTGACAACTGTAGCCACTAGGTGGAAGCATAGTACTGAATTGCAGCTGAAACGATTTTGGGACAATTCCACATTTGACCACAATGTAGCTGCAATGGAGAGTGGCGCTGTTTTAGGCTACAGGTAGAGTGAATGGAGAGGGGGACTGCTAAACCGTATCATATTGATTCAGACTGATTGTTTCACAGCGGTGGGACACCTCAGTTATCTGGGTGACCTTGGATAATCACTTGTGCTTTCTTTGTTTTACAGTAGAGCTAAACTACATTAGTCGTTTTTTAAGGAACATTTGTTTACTGGTAAAATTGCCGACCTGAATTATTGTCCCAGTCCGCCCCCGTGAGCATATATCACGGCCTGACTGGATGTTGCTTAAATATAAGAATAGCCAATAAAAATATCTGATACCCTAAAGACATCTGAGGTTGTGATTTCACTTGCTCGCTCGCTGCAGCCATGGCTAATAAGCGGAGGCAGAAACAATTACGCACAGCCTACAGAATTTTCTACGTCCATACAAGCATTTAAGAAATTATTCTTATCAGTTCCATAATTCAGAGAGGATTTTTACTCAACGAAAAAATTTATAAAGATCATCTTTTAGGTTGAAGACACGACAGCAGCACCTATGTCCAGACGCTGGTGTGTGTTATGACTGACGTATAGCTCCCCTGGTAGAGCAGCTCCCTCAGAAGCAGAATCTGCCGCTAGTGTGAATTCGAATCTCAGTTTAGGCTGTAACTTTAGTTAATGTGTTTTCTTTTCTCATCATCATCATCATCATTATGATCACATATAGCTCCAAGTTTGAGCAAATAAATGAGCAAATGAGCATTAATTCTCTGCCGGGCCGCGGCACCAGCTTTCCTGCTTGTGTACATAAAATACATTAAATTCTGACACCACAACTGTAGCGTACCGAATATCAATAGATGATAACCAGAAAAAAAACGTTCTATTGATCTGATTCACCGGCTTCATGGACGTCGGAACTATTTTCTGAGAGGGGGGGCGGGGGAAGCACGCACTTTTATCAATGATTAAGGATTTGATTTTAAGTTATTTTATAATGGCGTGCAGTTATAAGAGAACTAGATGGATGAACACGGCATCTTTATTGTTAAGAAAATGAAACTCCAGGAAGCTCCCCACTGCGTAAAAACGCAGCGCAGCCAGGAGCTGCACCTCCGGGCTGAGGGCAAAATTGCAGCGGGTTGCTCTCTGGATGTGTGGAGACAGAGTGATCAGCCGTTGGATCTCCGCACGGGGCAGCCGGTACTTTGCCTGGACAGCCCGGTCTGACAGCACGTCCAGTGGGGAGAAGTGCTGACGCACGTATGCATTTATGTAAACCGTCTGGCTTCGCGCACGGCGACGCTGTTGGTTCGCAGCGAGAATGTGCTGTATTGTAGCCATCGTTTCTCACACGCGCGGACTTTGGCAACGCATTTATATACTGTAGAGTAGCAGGTGAAGCCTCTCTGGATGAGGTTCAGTTGAGTTTAATTACATCTGTTTCCTTGATATCTGTGAAATGCCACAGGGTTGTTGTATTTTTATGTGTAGCAGCCTACTATAAACTCATATGCAGATATGTGTGGAAAACTTAAACGTGTAATTCAATAACAAGGTTTTTTCTTCTTCTTCTATTAGCCTATGTTTCTTGCGCCAGTGGTCCGCAGCTATGAGCGCATTTCAACATTGAGCATTGTTTTATTATTTCGAAAAGTGGAGGATGTAAATTTCCCTGACGCGGCTTGATCACTGAGCATTTGGCTGTAAGAAGGCTGTTAAGAGTGGGTCAGCTCGATCTTACATTTCCTTCTTAGTGAAAGATCTTCTTAAGCTAAGAGCGACTCTGGAAAACACATCCTTCTTTCACAGCGTTCTTAAGAGCGCTCCTAAGAAGATCTTAGCACTTAAGAGCTCCTTAACGAATCTGAGAAACGCGGCCATTGGCAGGGCCAGACACAGCTTAATGAGCTTCTCCACCTCCGAATGCAGGATGGACACATCCTGGATGGTGCTTACTTCTCGTCCCCTACACACATTCCTCAGTATGGGGGAATGCAAATGTTAAGGCATCTGGAACAAGTTGCTTAACTGGAAAGACCACATCCATCCCCCACACTTTTGAAAAGCTTGCTACGCCAGCGCCCCCACCCCCACCCCCGCGCGCTGAGGACAGCAAAGAGGTCTGCAACAAATACATTGATCACTTGGCCAAGGGATCTCCTCCTGCAGGGAGACGGCTTCAGGGACTCAGTCCGCTTTAAATAACCTTCTGTATATCCGACTACTGTGAAGCTGCTGATTATGTATTTTAATAAAGCTAGAGAAAACTGTCTGACATGACGTGGCGTCATTCTTCTTTCTATAAGCCTGTTGTAGAAAATAGAAGGAATAGAAAGCACAAATATTTGTGTTAAATTCTGACACCACAACTGAAATAAAGAAAGCCGGTCATAGACGTCGGAACTCACGCACCCCATCAGCCACCCTACCCACGGGAAGATACGAGAAGTAAGCACCATCCAGGATGTGCATATGGACCTGGTGCGCTCCGAGGCGGAGCGGCGTTTTGATCAGGAAGGACTCCGCATAGCTGCAGGGCGAGAGCAGGCAGTTCTTGAGGCGGCTCAGGGGAAACGAGTGGATGTGGGTTCCTCGGAACTGACCCCCTTTCCACGAGAGAGGTGGAGAAGCTCATTAAGCTGTGCCTGGCCCTGCCAATATCTGTCGCGGCATCCGAGCACTCTTTCTCAGCCTTGCGCAGGCTGAAAACCTGGCTGCACACCATGACGCAGGAGAGACCAACACATTTGACCGTTATGAACGTTCACAGTGACCTTATGGATGAAAGCGATGTCTCGACCCTGCTTAAAATCTTCATCAGTGGGTCAACTGAGAGAAGGTCCACTTTTGGATATGCATGAAAGCCCTGAGTCAGGAGCGCAGACTTTTCTTTTTTTCATTCAAGGGTACAAATAATGCCGTTATGTTCCTTAAATGGCTTGATTTAGTGATCAAAGTTTCATTTTCTTAACAATAAAGATGCCGTGTTCATCCATCTAGTTCTCTTATAACTGCACGCCATTATAAAATAACTTCAAATCAAATCCTTAATCATTGATAAAAGTGCGTGCTTCCCCCGCCCCCCCTCTCAGAAAATAGTTCCGACGTCCATGAAGCCGGTGAATCAGATCAATAGAACGTTTTTTTTCTGGTTATCATCTATTGATATTCGGTACGCTACAGTTGTGGTGTCAGAATCTATGTACACAAGCAGGAAAGCTGGTGCCGCGGCCGGTGGAGAATTAATGCTCATTTGCTCATTTATTTGCGCAAACTTGGAGCCATATGTGATCATAATGATGATGAGAAAAGAAAACACATTAACTTAAGTTACAGCCTACACAGAGATTCGAACTTGTATCAGCGGGTGATTCTGCTTACTGAGGGAGCTGCTCTACCAGGGGAGCTATACGTCAGTCACAATGTTTTCATGTGCCTTATCTTTCACCGACCCGCTGCCCCAGCTGACACACCAGCGTCTGGACATACGTGCTGCTGTCGTGTCTTCAACCTAAAAGCTGATCTTTATACACTTTTTCGTTGAGTAAAAATCCTCTCTGAATTATGGAACTGATAAGAATCATTTCTTAAATGCTTATATGGACGTTGAAACTTCTGTAGGCTGTGCGTAATTTAAAAGGCTTCATAGTGAAAAAAAATCATTCATCTCATCCGCCATCAACATCATCAACAACTCACTAAGTTTGTCCTTGCTAGAGGGACCCTGTAGCGACAGGCTGAAGGAAGGAGTTGGAATGAGGTGTGGAGTGGGTGAGGTATTATTAGCTACATTCTTGTATTTAAGCAACAATGAACAGAAACATAAATCAGGCAACTCTGTCCATTCCCGTTCATGGTCACTGCTCCCTGCTGCTGCATGTTGTCGTCCTCCTGCTCACAGATGCCACCTGGTGGTTGTTTGGGCACATTGCCGCTTCTCATGAAAACACAATTTATCCGCCACTAAAAAGGTGTGTGATTCTCGCGTGATTCACGCGAGAATCACGCGTGAACTCGGCCACAACGAAGTAGTACCTACTGTAGCACACAGTCAATATACACAGTAGAAATACAGAGCAGACAAGAGAAATACACAGTAGAAATACAGAGCCAACAATAGAAATAAACAGTAGAAATACATATCACAATAGAAATACACAGTAGAAATACACAGCACAGAGTTGAAATACACTTTAGAAATACAGAGCAGACAATAGAAATACACAGTAGAAATACACATCACAGTAGTAATACAGAGCAGACAATAGAAATACACAGTGGAAATACACGTCACAGTGGAAATACACGTCACAGTAGAAATACACATCACAATAGAAATACACAGTAGAAATGCACAGTAGAAATACACAGCACACAGTACAAATACACTAGAAATACATAAGACACAGTCGAAATATACAGTGGAAATACACATCACAATAGAAATACACAGTAGAAATACACAGCAGACAATAGAAATACACAGTGGAAATACACATCACAGTAGAAATACACATCACAATAGAAATACACAGTAGAAATACACATCACAATAGAAATACACAGTAGAAATACACATCACTGTAGAAACACACAGAAGAAATACACAGCACACACTGCAAATACACAAGAAATACATAGCACACAGTCAAAATACACAGTAGAAAAAAGGAGGAGACAATAGACATACACAGAGAAATAGAAATCACAGTAGAAATACACATCACAATAGAAATACACAGTAGAAATACACAGCACACAGTGCAAATACACTAGAAATACATAGCACACAGTCAAAATACACAGTAGAAATACAGAGCAGACAAGAGAAATACACAGTAGAAATACACAGCACACAGTAGAAATACACAGTAGAAATACACAGCACACAGTAGTAATACAGAGCAGACAATAGAAATACACAGTGGAAATACACGTCACAGTAGAAATACACATCACAATAGAAATACACAGTAGAAATGCACATCACAATAGAAATACACAGTAGAAATACACATCACAGTAGTAATACAGAGCAGACAATAGAAATACACAGTGGAAATACACGTCACAGTAGAAATACACATCACAATAGAAATACACAGTAGAAAGGCACATCACAATAGAAATACACAGTAGAAACACACAGCACACAGTAGTAATACAGAGCAGACAATAGAAATACACAGTGGAAATACACGTCACAGTAGAAATACACATCACAATAGAAATACACAGTAGAAATGCACATCACAATAGAAATACACAGTAGAAATACACATCACAGTAGTAATACAGAGCAGACAATAGAAATACACAGTGGAAATACACGTCACAGTGGAAATACACATCACAATAGAAATACACAGTAGAAATGCACATCACAATAGAAATACACAGTAGAAACACACAGCACACAGTACAAATACACTAGAAATACATAGGACACAGTCGAAATATACAGTAGAAATACACATCACAATAGAAATACACAGTAGAAATACACAGCAGACAGTAGAAATACAGAGCAGACAATAGAAATACACAGTGGAAATACACATCACAGTAGAAGTACACATCACAATAGAAATACACAATAGAAATACACAGTAGAAATACACATCACAGTAGAAATACACATCACAATAGAAATACACAGTAGAAATACACATCACTGTAGAAACACACAGAAGAAATACACAGCACGCAGCGCAAATACACAAGAAATACATAGCACACAGTCAAAATACACAGTAGAAAAAAGGAGGACACAATAGATATACACAGAGGTATACAAATCACAGTAGAAATAGACAGTAGAAATACACATCACAATAGAAATACACAGTAGAAACACACAGCACACAGTACAAATACACTAGAAATACATAGGACACAGTCGAAATATACAGTAGAAATACACATCACAATAGACATACACAGTAGAAATACACAGCAGACAGTAGAAATACACAGCAGACAATAGAAATACACAGTGGAAATACACATCACAGTAGAAATACACATCACAATAGAAATACACAATAGAAATACACAGTAGAAATACACATCACAGTAGAAATACACATCACAATAGAAATACACAGTAGAAATACACATCACTGTAGAAACACAGAAGAAATACACAGCACACAGTGCAAATACACAAGAAATACATAGCACACTGTCAAAATACACAGTAGAAAAAAGGAGGAGACAATAGATATACACAGAGAAATACAAATCACAGTAGAAATACACAGTAGAAATACACATCACAATAGAAATACACAGTAGAAATACACAGCAAACAGTAGAAATACACTAGAAATACATAGCACACAGTCGAAATACACAGTAGAAATACGCATCACAGTAGAAATACACAGTAGAAATACACAGCACACAGTACAAATGCACTAGAAATACACAGCACAGTCGAAATACACAGAGCAGACAAGAGAAATACACAGTAGAAATACAGAGCCAACAATAGAAATAAACAGTAGAAATACACAGTAGAAATACACAGCACAGAGTTGAAATACACTTTAGAAATACAGAGCAGATAATAGAAATACACAGTAGAAATACACATCACAGTAGTAATACAGAGCAGACAATAGAAATACACAGTGGAAATACACGTCACAGTAGAAATACACATCACAATAGAAATACACAGTAGAAATACACAGCACACAGTACAAATACACTAGAAATACATAGGACACAGTCGAAATATACAGTAGAAATACACATCACAATAGAAATACACAGTAGAAAAAAGGAGGAGACAATAGACATACACAGAGAAATACAAATCACAGTAGAAATACATAGTAGAAATACACATCACAATAGAAATACACAGTAGAAATACACAGCAAACAGTAGAAATACACTAGAAATACATATCACACAGTCGAAATACACAGTAGAAATACGCATCACAGTAGAAATACACAGTAGAAATACACAGCACACAGTACAAATGCACTAGAAATACACAGCACAGTCGAAATACACAGTAGAAATACAGAGCAGACAAGAGAAATACACAGTAGAAATACAGAGCCAACAATAGAAATAAACAGTAGAAATACACAGCACAGAGTTGAAATACACTTTAGAAATACAGAGCAGATAATAGAAATACACAGTAGAAATACACATCACAGTAGTAATACAGAGCAGACAATAGAAATACACAGTGGAAATACATGTCACAGTAGAAATACACATCACAATAGAAATACACAGTAGAAATGCACATCACAATAGAAATACACAGTAGAAATACACAGCACACAGTAGAAATACACTAGAAATACATAGGACACAGTCGAAATATACAGTAGAAATACACATTACAATAGAAATACACAGTAGAAATACACAGCAGACAGTAGAAATACACAGCAGACAATAGAAATACACAGTGGAAATACACATCACAGTAGAAATACACATCACAATAGAAATACAAAGTAGAAATACACATCACAGTAGAAATACACATCACAATAGAAATACACAGTAGAAATACACATCACAATAGAAATACACAGTAGAAATACACATCACTGTAGAAACACACAGAAGAAATACACAGCACACAGTGCAAATACACAAGAAATACATAGCACACAGTCAAAATACACAGTAGAAAAAAGGAGGAGACAATAGACATACACAGAGAAATACAACTCACAGTAGAAATACACAGTAGAAATACACATCACAATAGAAATACACAGTAGAAATACATAGCAAACAGTAGAAATACACTAGAAATACATAGCACACAGTCGAAATACACAGTAGAAATACGCATCACAGTAGAAATACACAGTAGAAATACACAGCACACAGTACAAATGCACTAGAAATACACAGCACAGTCGAAATACACAGTAGAAATACAGAGCAGACAAGAGAAATACACATCACAATAGAAATACAGGGTAGATATACACCGCACACAGTACAAATACACTAGAAATACATAGCACAGTCAAAATACACAGTAGAATTACATATCACAATGGAAATACACATCACAGTAGAAATACACAGTAGAAATACACAGCACACAGTGCAAATACGCTAGAAATACATGGCACACAGTTGAAATGCACAGTAGAAATACACAGTATTTAATAACAACCAAATTGTGATAAGACAGAGGCCCATTACTTTTTCTCAGTGGGAGAAGAAAGGCATTCACACCTTAGGGGATGTTTATAATGATACTGGTCTTCGCTCATTTCAGGATCTGAAAGACTGTTATGACCTGCCAGGCTCATCTTTCTTTTTTTATCTTCAGCTTAGGGCGGCACTTAAGGCCTATGGAGTCCCGTGGGGTTAGCCACTGAAACAACACCCCTTTCACAAACTTGTTACGAGCAGAGGAACCTCCCGGGGCTTTGTCTCTACTTTTTATACTTTTCTACTGAAGTCCTCTTACAAGGACCTGCTCTTAGACAAACAGTGGAGAAGTGATTTTGATTGGGACACGGTTTGGTCTGACATTTTGTTGACTTCACGTAATCCAAATCACCAACAAATCCACCTGAATTATGCTCATAGAACTTACCTAACCCCACGAAGATTGCACTTAATGGGTCTGGTGGCTGACTCCCGGTGCACCCTGTGTTCCCTCGGGGCTCCTGGTACATTTCTTCACATGTTCTGGCAATGCCCTCCTGTCGCTAGTTTTTGGAGCCGTGTATCTTCTCACCTATCAAATATTTTTTCTTTGACAATTCCGGTGTCAATAACTACTTTACTCCTGAATGATTTATCTCAGTTTTCAACATCTGGACAGCAGAAAAGACTTATTTTTGCTGGCCTTACTGCAGCTAAGAAATTAGTAGCTATGAGGTAGAAACACCCCGATAAGCTGTCAGTGAACAATTGGATCCTCACATTTCTTGATATTATTTACCTGGAGTTGTCCACTGCTCGTGTGATTGGAGTCAAGGAATCCGAGATTGAGCTGTGGGTCTCAGTGGCAGGGAAACTAAAGGAGCGGATCTAGCCACCTAATTTGCTAGTAGCTTTTGGTTCTGGGGGGCCCAGGGGTGGTGGTGGTGGTGGTGGGCGGGTGGGGTGGTTATTTTATATGTTGTTTTTTTTTTTTTTTTTTACTATTGTGGTTTTCTCATTCTTATGTCTGTCATCATGTTTTGTATTTGTTATTAAAATGCACTGCCTTTTTCAAAGTTTGGAAAATAAAATAAAAATTTCATCACAAGAAAAAAGAAATGCACAGTAGAAATACACAGCACACAGTCAAAATACACAGTAGAAATACACATCACAGTAGAAATACACAGTAGAAATACACAGCACACAGTGCAAATACACTAGAAATACATAGCACAAAGTCGAAATACACATTAGAAATACAGAGCAGACAAGAGAAATACACAGTAGAAATACACAGCACACAGTAGAAATACACAGTAGAAATACACAGCACACAGTAGAAATACACTAGAAATACATAGCAGACAGTAGAAATACATTGTAGAAATACACATCACAATGTCCAAATATACTGTAGAAATACACAGTAGAAATACACATCACAGTAGAAATACACAGTAGAAATATAGATCACAGTAGAAATACACATCACAGTAGAAATACACAGCACACAGTACAAATACTATAGAAATACATAGCACACAGTCAAAATACACAGTAGAAATACAGAGCCAACAATAGAAATAAACAGTAGAAATACACAGCACAGAGTTGAAATACACTTTAGAAATACAGAGCAGACAATAGAAATACACAGTAGAAATACACATCACAGTATAAATACAGAGCAGACAGTAGAAATACACAGTAGAAATACACATCACAATGGAAATACACATCACAGTCGAAATACACTTTAGAAATACACAGCACACAGTGCACATAGACTAGAAATACATAGCACACAGTTGAAGTACACAGTAGAAATACACAGCACAGAGTCCAAATACACTTAAGAAATACAGAGCAGACAATAGAAATACACAGTAGAAATAGACCTTAACAGTACAAATACACATCACAATAGAAATACACAGTAGAAATACACATTACAGTAGAAATACACATCACAAAAGAAATACACAGTAGAAATACACAGCACACAGTACAAATACAGATCAGACAATAGAAATACACAGTAGAAATACACAGCACACAGTACAAATACAGATCAGACAATAGAAATACACAGTAGAAATACACAGCACACAGTGCAAATACACACTAGAAATACACAGCACACAGTGCAAATACACTAGAAATACATAGCACACAGTTGAAATACACAGTAGAAATACACATCACAGTAGAAATACACATCACAATAGAAATACACAGTAGAAATACACAACACACAGTACAAATACACTAGAAATACATAGCACACAGTCTAAATACACAGTAGAAATACAGAGCAGACAAGAGAAACACACAGTAGAAATACACATCACAGTAGAAATACACAGTAGAAATACACAGCACACAATGCAAATACACAGTAGAAATACACAGCACACAGTGCAAATACACTAGAAATACATAGCACACAGTTGAAATACACAGTAGAAATACACACCACAGTAGAAGTACACATCACAATAGAAATACACAGTAGAAATACACATCACAGTAGAAATACACATCACAATAGAAATACACGGTACAAATACACAACACACAGTACAAATACACTAGAAATACATAGCACACAGTCTAAATACACAGTAGAAATACACATCACAATAGAATTACACAGTAGAAGTACACAGCACACAGTAGAAATACACAGCGCAGAGTCAAAATACACTTTAGAAATACAGAGCAGACAATAGAAATACACAGTAGAAATACACATCACAGTAGAAATACACTTCAGAAATATAGAGCAGACAATAGAAATACACAGTAGAAATACAAAGCCTCGTTTGCTATAAAGAAGATCCAAATTCAACCACTTCAGGCTAGAAAACTTAAGTGAAAGACCTTTTTTCAGTCAAATACAGCTTATGCAAATCAAAAATCAAATCAAATAAAATTTTATTTGTATAGCCCAAATTCACAAATCACAGTTTGCCTCAGAGGGCTTTACAATCTGTACAGAGACGACACCCTCTGTCCTTCGACCCTCGATTCGAGTGAGGAAAAACTTGCCCCCCCAAAAAAGGACCTTTTAACAGGCAAAAAAAATGCGGAAGAAACCTCAGGGAGAGCCACAGAGGAGGGATCCCTCTCCCAGGACGGACAGACGTGCAATAGATGTCGCATGTACAGAGCAGATCAACGAGATCACAATGTATTCAATTATAAGCGATGGTTGACAGGAGTGAAAGTACATAAAGATGTATTACAGCAATAATAATGAAATGCACATGGAAATGTGATTACTAGTGATAACAGTAGTAGTGATTAATGGTAAGGATCGCTCTGAAACGCTCATTTTTCACATAAGCCACTTTTCAGCCTTAGGCGACTGTACAGTGCAAAAACAGGCTGCTCTCGCTCTGAAACGCTCATTTTTCACATAACCCACTTTTCACCCTTAATGAATTAAATTCCAGGTAAAAACTCCTTTGCCATGAAGAAGATCCAAATTCAACCAGTTCAGGCTAGTAAACCTGTTTGAAAGACCTTTTTTCAGTGAAATGCAGCTTAGTGCAAAAACAGGCTGCTCTCGCTCTGAAACGCTCATTTTTCACATAAGCCACTTTTCAGCGCTAAAACAGCCTCCAATCGCTCTGAAACGCTCATTTTTGACATAAGCCACTTTTCACCTTTAATGAATGAAATTCCAGGTAAAAACTCCTTTGCCATGAAGAAGATCCAAATTCAACCAGTTCAGGCTAGTAAACCTGTTTGAAAGACCTTTTTTCAGTGAAATGCAGCTTAGTGCAAAAACAGGCTGCTCTCGCTCTGAAACGCTCATTTTTCACATAAGCCACTTTTCAGCCTTATAGGCGACTGTACAGTGCAAAAACAGCCTCCAATCGCTCTGAAACGCTCATTTTTGACATAAGCCACTTTTCACCTTTAATGAATGAAATTCCAGGTAAAAACTCCTTTGCCATGAAGAAGATCCAAATTCAACCAGTTCAGGCTAGTAAACCTGTTTGAAAGACCTTTTTTCAGTGAAATGCAGCTTAGTGCAAAAACAGGCTGCTCTCGCTCTGAAACGCTCATTTTTCACATAAGCCACTTTTCAGCCTTAGGCGACTGTACAGTGCTAAAACAGCCTCCAATGGCTCTGAAACGCTCATTTTTGACATAAGCCACTTTTCACCTTTAATGGATGAAATTCCAGGTAAAAACTCCTTTGCCATGAAGAAGATCCAAATTCAACCAGTTCAGGCTAGTAAACCTGTTTGAAAGACCTTTTTTCAGTGAAATGCAGCTTAGTGCAAAAACAGGCTGCTCTCGCTCTGAAACGCTCATTTTTCACATAAGCCACTTTTCAGCGCTAAAACAGCCTCCAATCGCTCTGAAACGCTCATTTTTGACATAAGCCACTTTTCACCTTTAATGAATGAAATTCCAGGTAAAAACTCCTTTGCCATGAAGAAGATCCAAATTCAACCAGTTCAGGCTAGTAAACCTGTTTGAAAGACCTTTTTTCAGTGAAATGCAGCTTAGTGCAAAAACAGGCTGCTCTCGCTCTGAAACGCTCATTTTTCACAAAAGCCACTTTTCAGCGCTAAAACAGCCTCCAATCGCTCTGAAACGCTCATTTTTGACATAAGCCACTTTTCACCTTTAATGAATGAAATTCCAGGTAAAAACTCCTTTGCCATGAAGAAGATCCAAATTCAACCAGTTCAGGCTAGTAAACCTGTTTGAAAGACCTTTTTTCAGTGAAATGCAGCTTAGTGCAAAAACAGGCTGCTCTCGCTCTGAAACGCTCATTTTTCACAAAAGCCACTTTTCAGCGCTAAAACAGCCTCCTATCGCTCTGAAACGCTCATTTTTGACATAAGCCACTTCTCACCTTTAATGAATGAAATTCCAGGTAAAAACTCCTTTGCCATGAAGAAGATCCAAATTCAACCAGTTCAGGCTAGTAAACCTGTTTGAAAGACCTTTTTTCAGTGAAATGCAGCTTAGTGCAAAAACAGGCTGCTCTCGCTCTGAAACGCTCATTTTTCACAAAAGCCACTTTTCAGCGCTAAAGCAGCCTCCAATCGCTCTGAAACGCTCATTTTTGACATAAGCCACTTTTCACCTTTAATGAATGAAATTCCAGGTAAAAACTCCTTTGCCATGAAGAAGATCCAAATTCAACCAGTTCAGGCTAGTAAACCTGTTTGAAAGACCTTTTTTCAGTGAAATGCAGCTTAGTGCAAAAACAGGCTGCTCTCGCTCTGAAACGCTCATTTTTCACATAAGCCACTTTTCAGCCTTATAGGCGACTGTACAGTGCAAAAACAGCCTCCAATCGCTCTGAAACGCTCATTTTTGACATAAGCCACTTTTCACCTTTAATGAATGAAATTCCAGGTAAAAACTCCTTTGCCATGAAGAAGATCCAAATTCAACCAGTTCAGGCTAGTAAACCTGTTTGAAAGACCTTTTTTCAGTGAAATGCAGCTTAGTGCAAAAACAGGCTGCTCTCGCTCTGAAACGCTCATTTTTCACATAAGCCACTTTTCAGCGCTAAAACAGCCTCCAATCGCTCTGAAACGCTCATTTTTGACATAAGCCACTTTTCACCTTTAATGAATGAAATTCCAGGTAAAAACTCCTTTGCCATGAAGAAGATCCAAATTCAACCAGTTCAGGCTAGTAAACCTGTTTGAAAGACCTTTTTTCAGTGAAATGCAGCTTAGTGCAAAATCAGGCTGCTCTCGCTCTGAAACGCTCATTTTTCACAAAAGCCACTTTTCAGCCTTATAGGCGACTGTACAGTGCAAAAACAGCCTCCTCTCGCTCTGAAACGCTCATTTTTCACATAAGCCACTTTTCAGCCTTAGGCGACTGTACAGTGCTAAAACAGCCTCCTATCGCTCTGAAACGCTCATTTTTGACATAAGCCACTTTTCACCTTTAATGAATGAAATTCCAGGTAAAAACTCCTTTGCCATGAAGAAGATCCAAATTCAACCAGTTCAGGCTAGTAAACCTGTTTGAAAGACCTTTTTTCAGTGAAATGCAGCTTAGTGCAAAAACAGGCTGCTCTCGCTCTGAAACGCTCATTTTTCACAAAAGCCACTTTTCAGCCTTATAGGCGACTGTACAGTGCAAAAACAGCCTCCTCTCGCTCTGAAACGCTCATTTTTCACATAAGCCACTTTTCAGCCTTAGGCGACTGTACAGTGCTAAAACAGCCTCCTATCGCTCTGAAACGCTCATTTTTGACATAACCCACTTTTCACCCTTAATGAATGAAATTCCAGGTAAAAACTCCTTTGCCGTGAAGAAGATCCAAATTCAACCAGTTCAGGCTAGTAAACCTGTTTGAAAGACCTTTTTTCAGTGAAATGCAGCTTAGTGCAAAAACAGGCTGCTCTCGCTCTGAAACGCTCATTTTTCACATAAGCCACTTTTCAGCGCTAAAACAGCCTCCAATCGCTCTGAAACGCTCATTTTTGACATAAGCCACTTTTCACCTGTAATGAATGAAATTCCAGGTAAAAACTCCTTTGCCATGAAGAAGATCCAAATTCAACCAGTTCAGGCTAGTAAACCTGTTTGAAAGACCTTTTTTCAGTGAAATGCAGCTTAGTGCAAAAACAGGCTGCTCTCGCTCTGAAACGCTCATTTTTCACATAAGCCACTTTTCAGCCTTAGGCGACTGGACAGTGCTAAAACAGCCTCCTATCGCTCTGAAACGCTCATTTTTGACATAACCCACTTTTCAGCCTTAATGAATTAAATTCCAGGTAAAAACTCATTTGCCATGAAGAAGATCCAAATTCAACCAGTTCAGGCTAGTAAACCTGTTTGAAAGACCTTTTTTCAGTGAAATGCAGCTTAGTGCAAAAACAGGCTGCTCTCGCTCTGAAACGCTCATTTTTCACATAAGCCACTTTTCAGCGCTAAAACAGCCTCCAATCGCTCTGAAACGCTCATTTTTGACATAAGCCACTTTTCACCTTTAATGAATGAAATTCCAGGTAAAAACTCCTTTGCCATGAATAAGATCCAAATTCAACCAGTTCAGGCTAGTAAACCTGTTTGAAAGACCTTTTTTCAGTGAAATGCAGCTTAGTGCAAAAACAGGCTGCTCTCGCTCTGAAACGCTCATTTTTCACATAAGCCACTTTTCAGCCTTAGGCGACTGTACAGTGCTAAAACAGCCTCCAATCGCTCTGAAACGCTCATTTTTGACATAAGCCACTTTTCACCTTTAATGAATGAAATTCCAGGTAAAAACTCCTTTGCCATGAAGAAGATCCAAATTCAGCCAGTTCAGGCTAGTAAACCTGTTTGAAAGACCTTTTTTCAGTGAAATGCAGCTTAGTGCAAAAACAGGCTGCTCTCGCTCTGAAACGCTCATTTTTCACATAAGCCACTTTTCAGCGCTAAAACAGCCTCCAATCGCTCTGAAACGCTCATTTTTGACATAAGCCACTTTTCACCTTTAATGAATGAAATTCCAGGTAAAAACTCCTTTGCCATGAAGAAGATCCAAATTCAACCAGTTCAGGCTAGTAAACCTGTTTAAAAGACCTTTTTTCAGAGAAATGCAGCTTAGTGCAAAAACAGGCTGCTCTCGCTCTGAAACGCTCATTTTTCACATAACCCACTTTTCAGCCTTAATGAATTAAATTCCAGGTAAAAACTCCTTTGCCATGAAGAAGATCCAAATTCAACCAGTTCAGGCTAGTAAACCTGTTTGAAAGACCTTTTTTCAGTGAAATGCAGCTTAGTGCAAAAACAGGCTGCTCTCGCTCTGAAACGCTCATTTTTCACAAAAGCCACTTTTCAGCGCTAAAACAGCCTCCAATCGCTCTGAAACGCTCATTTTTGACATAAGCCACTTTTCACCTTTAATGAATGAAATTCCAGGTAAAAACTCCTTTGCCATGAAGAAGATCCAAATTCAACCAGTTCAGGCTAGTAAACCTGTTTGAAAGACCTTTTTTCAGTGAAATGCAGCTTAGTGCAAAAACAGGCTGCTCTCGCTCTGAAACGCTCATTTTTCACATAAGCCACTTTTCAGCCTTATAGGCGACTGTACAGTGCAAAAACAGCCTCCAATCGCTCTGAAACGCTCATTTTTGACATAAGCCACTTTTCACCTTTAATGAATGAAATTCCAGGTAAAAACTCCTTTGCCATGAAGAAGATCCAAATTCAACCAGTTCAGGCTAGTAAACCTGTTTGAAAGACCTTTTTTCAGTGAAATGCAGCTTAGTGCAAAAACAGGCTGCTCTCGCTCTGAAACGCTCATTTTTCACATAAGCCACTTTTCAGCCTTAGGCGACTGTACAGTGCTAAAACAGCCTCCAATCGCTCTGAAACGCTCATTTTTGACATAAGCCACTTTTCACCTTTAATGAATGAAATTCCAGGTAAAAACTCCTTTGCCATGAAGAAGATCCAAATTCAACCAGTTCAGGCTAGTAAACCTGTTTGAAAGACCTTTTTTCAGTGAAATGCAGCTTAGTGCAAAAACAGGCTGCTCTCGCTCTGAAACGCTCATTTTTCACATAAGCCACTTTTCAGCGCTAAAACAGCCTCCAATCGCTCTGAAACGCTCATTTTTGACATAAGCCACTTTTCACCTTTAATGAATGAAATTCCAGGTAAAAACTCCTTTGCCATGAAGAAGATCCAAATTCAACCAGTTCAGGCTAGTAAACCTGTTTGAAAGACCTTTTTTCAGTGAAATGCAGCTTAGTGCAAAAACAGGCTGCTCTCGCTCTGAAACGCTCATTTTTCACAAAAGCCACTTTTCAGCCTTAGGCGACTGTACAGTGCTAAAACAGCCTCCTATCGCTCTGAAACGCTCATTTTTGACATAACCCACTTTTCACCCTTAATGAATGAAATTCCAGGTAAAAACTCCTTTGCCGTGAAGAAGATCCAAATTCAACCAGTTCAGGCTAGTAAACCTGTTTGAAAGACCTTTTTTCAGTGAAATGCAGCTTAGTGCAAAAACAGGCTGCTCTCGCTCTGAAACGCTCATTTTTCACATAAGCCACTTTTCAGCCTTAGGCGACTGGACAGTGCTAAAACAGCCTCCTATCGCTCTGAAACGCTCATTTTTGACATAAGCCACTTTTCAGCCTTAATGAATTAAATTCCAGGTAAAAACTCATTTGCCATGAAGAAGATCCAAATTCAACCAGTTCAGGCTAGTAAACCTGTTTGAAAGACCTTTTTTCAGTGAAATGCAGCTTAGTGCAAAAACAGGCTGCTCTCGCTCTGAAACGCTCATTTTTCACATAAGCCACTTTTCAGCCTTAGGCGACTGTACAGTGCAAAAACAGGCTGCTCTCGCTCTGAAACGCTCATTTTTCACATAACCCACTTTTCACCCTTAATGAATTAAATTCCAGGTAAAAACTCCTTTGCCATGAAGAAGATCCAAATTCAACCAGTTCAGGCTAGTAAACCTGTTTGAAAGACCTTTTTTCAGTGAAATGCAGCTTAGTGCAAAAACAGGCTGCTCTCGCTCTGAAACGCTCATTTTTCACATAAGCCACTTTTCAGCCTTATAGGCGACTGTACAGTGCAAAAACAGCCTCCAATCGCTCTGAAACGCTCATTTTTGACATAAGCCACTTTTCACCTTTAATGAATGAAATTCCAGGTAAAAACTCCTTTGCCATGAAGAAGATCCAAATTCAACCAGTTCAGGCTAGTAAACCTGTTTGAAAGACCTTTTTTCAGTGAAATGCAGCTTAGTGCAAAAACAGGCTGCTCTCGCTCTGAAACGCTCATTTTTCACATAAGCCACTTTTCAGCCTTAGGCGACTGTACAGTGCTAAAACAGCCTCCAATCGCTCTGAAACGCTCATTTTTGACATAAGCCACTTTTCACCTTTAATGAATGAAATTCCAGGTAAAAACTCCTTTGCCATGAAGAAGATCCAAATTCAACCAGTTCAGGCTAGTAAACCTGTTTGAAAGACCTTTTTTCAGTGAAATGCAGCTTAGTGCAAAAACAGGCTGCTCTCGCTCTGAAACGCTCATTTTTCACATAAGCCACTTTTCAGCGCTAAAACAGCCTCCAATCGCTCTGAAACGCTCATTTTTGACATAAGCCACTTTTCACCTTTAATGAATGAAATTCCAGGTAAAAACTCCTTTGCCATGAAGAAGATCCAAATTCAACCAGTTCAGGCTAGTAAACCTGTTTGAAAGACCTTTTTTCAGTGAAATGCAGCTTAGTGCAAAAACAGGCTGCTCTCGCTCTGAAACGCTCATTTTTCACAAAAGCCACTTTTCAGCCTTAGGCGACTGTACAGTGCTAAAACAGCCTCCTATCGCTCTGAAACGCTCATTTTTGACATAACCCACTTTTCACCTTTAATGAATGAAATTCCAGGTAAAAACTCCTTTGCCATGAAGAAGATCCAAATTCAACCAGTTCAGGCTAGTAAACCTGTTTGAAAGACCTTTTTTCAGTGAAATGCAGCTTAGTGCAAAAACAGGCTGCTCTCGCTCTGAAACGCTCATTTTTCACATAAGCCACTTTTCAGCCTTAGGCGACTGTACAGTGCTAAAACAGCCTCCAATCGCTCTGAAACGCTCATTTTTGACATAAGCCACTTTTCACCTTTAATGAATGAAATTCCAGGTAAAAACTCCTTTGCCATGAAGAAGATCCAAATTCAACCAGTTCAGGCTAGTAAACCTGTTTGAAAGACCTTTTTTCAGTGAAATGCAGCTTAGTGCAAAAACAGGCTGCTCTCGCTCTGAAACGCTCATTTTTCACATAAGCCACTTTTCAGCGCTAAAACAGCCTCCAATCGCTCTGAAACGCTCATTTTTGACATAAGCCACTTTTCACCTTTAATGAATGAAATTCCAGGTAAAAACTCCTTTGCCATGAAGAAGATCCAAATTCAACCAGTTCAGGCTAGTAAACCTGTTTGAAAGACCTTTTTTCAGTGAAATGCAGCTTAGTGCAAAAACAGGCTGCTCTCGCTCTGAAACGCTCATTTTTCACAAAAGCCACTTTTCAGCCTTAATGAATTAAATTCCAGGTAAAAACTCATTTGCCATGAAGAAGATCCAAATTCAACCAGTTCAGGCTAGTAAACCTGTTTGAAAGACCTTTTTTCAGTGAAATGCAGCTTAGTGCAAAAACAGGCTGCTCACGCTCTGAAACGCTCATTTTTCACATAAGCCACTTTTCAGCCTTAGGCGACTGTACAGTGCTAAAACAGCCTCCAATCGCTCTGAAACGCTCATTTTTGACATAAGCCACTTTTCACCTTTAATGAATGAAATTCCAGGTAAAAACTCCTTTGCCATGAAGAAGATCCAAATTCAACCAGTTCAGGCTAGTAAACCTGTTTGAAAGACCTTTTTTCAGTGAAATGCAGCTTAGTGCAAAAACAGGCTGCTCTCGCTCTGAAACGCTCATTTTTCACATAAGCCACTTTTCAGCCTTAGGCGACTGTACAGTGCAAAAACAGGCTGCTCTCGCTCTGAAACGCTCATTTTTCACATAACCCACTTTTCACCCTTAATGAATTAAATTCCAGGTAAAAACTCCTTTGCCATGAAGAAGATCCAAATTCAACCAGTTCAGGCTAGTAAACCTGTTTGAAAGACCTTTTTTCAGTGAAATGCAGCTTAGTGCAAAAACAGGCTGCTCTCGCTCTGAAACGCTCATTTTTCACATAAGCCACTTTTCAGCGCTAAAACAGCCTCCAATCGCTCTGAAACGCTCATTTTTGACATAAGCCACTTTTCACCTTTAATGAATGAAATTCCAGGTAAAAACTCCTTTGCCATGAAGAAGATCCAAATTCAACCAGTTCAGGCTAGTAAACCTGTTTGAAAGACCTTTTTTCAGTGAAATGCAGCTTAGTGCAAAAACAGGCTGCTCTCGCTCTGAAACGCTCATTTTTCACATAAGCCACTTTTCAGCCTTATAGGCGACTGTACAGTGCAAAAACAGCCTCCAATCGCTCTGAAACGCTCATTTTTGACATAAGCCACTTTTCACCTTTAATGAATGAAATTCCAGGTAAAAACTCCTTTGCCATGAAGAAGATCCAAATTCAACCAGTTCAGGCTAGTAAACCTGTTTGAAAGACCTTTTTTCAGTGAAATGCAGCTTAGTGCAAAAACAGGCTGCTCTAGCTCTGAAACGCTCATTTTTCACATAAGCCACTTTTCAGCCTTAGGCGACTGTACAGTGCTAAAACAGCCTCCAATGGCTCTGAAACGCTCATTTTTGACATAAGCCACTTTTCACCTTTAATGAATGAAATTCCAGGTAAAAACTCCTTTGCCATGAAGAAGATCCAAATTCAACCAGTTCAGGCTAGTAAACCTGTTTGAAAGACCTTTTTTCAGTGAAATGCAGCTTAGTGCAAAAACAGGCTGCTCTCGCTCTGAAACGCTCATTTTTCACATAAGCCACTTTTCAGCGCTAAAACAGCCTCCAATCGCTCTGAAACGCTCATTTTTGACATAAGCCACTTTTCACCTTTAATGAATGAAATTCCAGGTAAAAACTCCTTTGCCATGAAGAAGATCCAAATTCAACCAGTTCAGGCTAGTAAACCTGTTTGAAAGACCTTTTTTCAGTGAAATGCAGCTTAGTGCAAAAACAGGCTGCTCTCGCTCTGAAACGCTCATTTTTCACAAAAGCCACTTTTCAGCCTTATAGGCGACTGTACAGTGCAAAAACAGCCTCCTCTCGCTCTGAAACGCTCATTTTTCACATAAGCCACTTTTCAGCCTTAGGCGACTGTACAGTGCTAAAACAGCCTCCTATCGCTCTGAAACGCTCATTTTTGATATAAGCCACTTTTCACCTTTAATGAATGAAATTCCAGGTAAAAACTCCTTTGCCATGAAGAAGATCCAAATTCAACCAGTTCAGGCTAGTAAACCTGTTTGAAAGACCTTTTTTCAGTGAAATGCAGCTTAGTGCAAAAACAGGCTGCTCTCGCTCTGAAACGCTCATTTTTCACAAAAGCCACTTTTCAGCGCTAAAACAGCCTCCAATCGCTCTGAAACGCTCATTTTTGACATAAGCCACTTTTCACCTTTAATGAATGAAATTCCAGGTAAAAACTCCTTTGCCATGAAGAAGATCCAAATTCAACCAGTTCAGGCTAGTAAACCTGTTTGAAAGACCTTTTTTCAGTGAAATGCAGCTTAGTGCAAAAACAGGCTGCTCTCGCTCTGAAACGCTCATTTTTCACAAAAGCCACTTTTCAGCGCTAAAACAGCCTCCTATCGCTCTGAAACGCTCATTTTTGACATAAGCCACTTTTCACCTTTAATGAATGAAATTCCAGGTAAAAACTCCTTTGCCATGAAGAAGATCCAAATTCAACCAGTTCAGGCTAGTAAACCTGTTTGAAAGACCTTTTTTCAGTGAAATGCAGCTTAGTGCAAAAACAGGCTGCTCTCGCTCTGAAACGCTCATTTTTCACAAAAGCCACTTTTCAGCGCTAAAACAGCCTCCAATCGCTCTGAAACGCTCATTTTTGACATAAGCCACTTTTCACCTTTAATGAATGAAATTCCAGGTAAAAACTCCTTTGCCATGAAGAAGATCCAAATTCAACCAGTTCAGGCTAGTAAACCTGTTTAAAAGACCTTTTTTCAGAGAAATGCAGCTTAGTGCAAAAACAGGCTGCTCTCGCTCTGAAACGCTCATTTTTCACATAACCCACTTTTCAGCCTTAATGAATGAAATTCCAGGTAAAAACTCCTTTGCCATGAAGAAGATCCAAATTCAACCAGTTCAGGCTAGTAAACCTGTTTGAAAGACCTTTTTTCAGTGAAATGCAGCTTAGTGCAAAAACAGGCTGCTCTCGCTCTGAAACGCTCATTTTTCACAAAAGCCACTTTTCAGCGCTAAAGCAGCCTCCAATCGCTCTGAAACGCTCATTTTTGACATAAGCCACTTTTCACCTTTAATGAATGAAATTCCAGGTAAAAACTCCTTTGCCATGAAGAAGATCCAAATTCAACCAGTTCAGGCTAGTAAACCTGTTTGAAAGACCTTTTTTCAGTGAAATGCAGCTTAGTGCAAAAACAGGCTGCTCTCGCTCTGAAACGCTCATTTTTCACATAAGCCACTTTTCAGCCTTATAGGCGACTGTACAGTGCAAAAACAGCCTCCAATCGCTCTGAAACGCTCATTTTTGACATAAGCCACTTTTCACCTTTAATGAATGAAATTCCAGGTTAAAACTCCTTTGCCATGAAGAAGATCCAAATTCAACCAGTTCAGGCTAGTAAACCTGTTTGAAAGACCTTTTTTCAGTGAAATGCAGCTTAGTGCAAAAACAGGCTGCTCTCGCTCTGAAACGCTCATTTTTCACATAAGCCACTTTTCAGCCTTAGGCGACTGTACAGTGCTAAAACAGCCTCCAATCGCTCTGAAACGCTCATTTTTGACATAAGCCACTTTTCACCTTTAATGAATGAAATTCCAGGTAAAAACTCCTTTGCCATGAAGAAGATCCAAATTCAACCAGTTCAGGCTAGTAAACCTGTTTGAAAGACCTTTTTTCAGTGAAATGCAGCTTAGTGCAAAAACAGGCTGCTCTCGCTCTGAAACGCTCATTTTTCACATAAGCCACTTTTCAGCGCTAAAACAGCCTCCAATCGCTCTGAAACGCTCATTTTTGACATAAGCCACTTTTCACCTTTAATGAATGAAATTCCAAGTAAAAACTCCTTTGCCATGAAGAAGATCCAAATTCAACCAGTTCAGGCTAGTAAACCTGTTTGAAAGACCTTCTTTCAGTGAAATGCAGCTTAGTGCAAAATCAGGCTGCTCTCGCTCTGAAACGCTCATTTTTCACATAAGCCACTTTTCAGCGCTAAAACAGCCTCCAATCGCTCTGAAACGCTCAGTTTTGACATAAGCCACTTTTCAGCCTTAATGAATTAAATTCCAGGTAAAAACTCCTTTGCCATGAAGAAGATCCAAATTCAACCAGTTCAGGCTAGTAAACCTGTTTGAAAGACCTTTTTTCAGTGAAATGCAGCTTAGTGCAAAAACAGGCTGCTCTCGCTCTGAAACGCTCATTTTTCACATAAGCCACTTTTCAGCCTTAGGCGACTGTACAGTGCTAAAACAGCCTCCAATCGCTCTGAAACGCTCATTTTTGACATAAGCCACTTTTCACCTTTAATGAATGAAATTCCAGGTAAAAACTCCTTTGCCATGAAGAAGATCCAAATTCAACCAGTTCAGGCTAGTAAACCTGTTTGAAAGACCTTTTTTCAGTGAAATGCAGCTTAGTGCAAAAACAGGCTGCTCTCGCTCTGAAACGCTCATTTTTCACATAAGCCACTTTTCAGCGCTAAAACAGCCTCCAATCGCTCTGAAACGCTCATTTTTGACATAAGCCACTTTTCACCTTTAATGAATGAAATTCCAGGTAAAAACTCCTTTGCCATGAAGAAGATCCAAATTCAACCAGTTCAGGCTAGTAAACCTGTTTGAAAGACCTTTTTTCAGTGAAATGCAGCTTAGTGCAAAAACAGGCTGCTCTCGCTCTGAAACGCTCATTTTTCACAAAAGCCACTTTTCAGCCTTATAGGCGACTGTACAGTGCAAAAACAGCCTCCTCTCGCTCTGAAACGCTCATTTTTCACATAAGCCACTTTTCAGCCTTAGGCGACTGTACAGTGCTAAAACAGCCTCCTATCGCTCTGAAACGCTCATGTTTGACATAACCCACTTTTCACCCTTAATGAATGAAATTCCAGGTAAAAACTCCTTTGCCGTGAAGAAGATCCAAATTCAACCAGTTCAGGCTAGTAAACCTGTTTGAAAGACCTTTTTTCAGTGAAATGCAGCTTAGTGCAAAAACAGGCTGCTCTCGCTCTGAAACGCTCATTTTTCACATAAGCCACTTTTCAGCCTTAGGCGACTGGACAGTGCTAAAACAGCCTCCTATCGCTCTGAAACGCTCATTTTTGACATAACCCACTTTTCAGCCTTAATGAATTAAATTCCAGGTAAAAACTCATTTGCCATGAAGAAGATCCAAATTCAACCAGTTCAGGCTAGTAAACCTGTTTGAAAGACCTTTTTTCAGTGAAATGCAGCTTAGTGCAAAAACAGGCTGCTCTCGCTCTGAAACGCTCATTTTTGACATAACCCACTTTTCAGCCTTAATGAATGAAATTCCAGGTAAAAACTCCTTTGCCATGAAGAAGATCCAAATTCAACCAGTTCAGGCTAGTAAACCTGTTTGAAAGACCTTTTTTCAGTGAAATGCAGCTTAGTGCAAAAACAGGCTGCTCTCGCTCTGAAACGCTCATTTTTCACAAAAGCCACTTTTCAGCGCTAAAACAGCCTCCAATCGCTCTGAAACGCTCATTTTTGACATAAGCCACTTTTCACCTTTAATGAATGAAATTCCAGGTAAAAACTCCTTTGCCATGAAGAAGATCCAAATTCAACCAGTTCAGGCTAGTAAACCTGTTTGAAAGACCTTTTTTCAGTGAAATGCAGCTTAGTGCAAAATCAGGCTGCTCTCGCTCTGAAACGCTCATTTTTCACATAAGCCACTTTTCAGCGCTAAAACAGCCTCCAATCGCTCTGAAACGCTCATTTTTGACATAAGCCACTTTTCACCTTTAATGAATGAAATTCCAGGTAAAAACTCCTTTGCCATGAAGAAGATCCAAATTCAACCAGTTCAGGCTAGTAAACCTGTTTAAAAGACCTTTTTTCAGAGAAATGCAGCTTAGTGCAAAAACAGGCTGCTCTCGCTCTGAAACGCTCATTTTTCACATAACCCACTTTTCAGCCTTAATGAATTAAATTCCAGGTAAAAACTCCTTTGCCATGAAGAAGATCCAAATTCAACCAGTTCAGGCTAGTAAACCTGTTTGAAAGACCTTTTTTCAGTGAAATGCAGCTTAGTGCAAAAACAGGCTGCTCTCGCTCTGAAACGCTCATTTTTCACAAAAGCCACTTTTCAGCGCTAAAGCAGCCTCCAATCGCTCTGAAACGCTCATTTTTGACATAAGCCACTTTTCACCTTTAATGAATGAAATTCCAGGTAAAAACTCCTTTGCCATGAAGAAGATCCAAATTCAACCAGTTCAGGCTAGTAAACCTGTTTGAAAGACCTTTTTTCAGTGAAATGCAGCTTAGTGCAAAAACAGGCTGCTCTCGCTCTGAAACGCTCATTTTTCACATAAGCCACTTTTCAGCCTTATAGGCGACTGTACAGTGCAAAAACAGCCTCCAATCGCTCTGAAACGCTCATTTTTCACATAACCCACTTTTCAGCCTTAATGAATTAAATTCCAGGTAAAAACTCCTTTGCCATGAAGAAGATCCAAATTCAACCAGTTCAGGCTAGTAAACCTGTTTGAAAGACCTTTTTTCAGTGAAATGCAGCTTAGTGCAAAAACAGGCTGCTCTCGCTCTGAAACGCTCATTTTTCACAAAAGCCACTTTTCAGCCTTATAGGCGACTGTACAGTGCAAAAACAGCCTCCTCTCGCTCTGAAACGCTCATTTTTCACATAAGCCACTTTTCAGCCTTAGGCGACTGTACAGTGCTAAAACAGCCTCCTATCGCTCTGAAACGCTCATTTTTGACATAACCCACTTTTCACCCTTAATGAATGAAATTCCAGGTAAAAACTCCTTTGCCGTGAAGAAGATCCAAATTCAACCAGTTCAGGCTAGTAAACCTGTTTGAAAGACCTTTTTTCAGTGAAATGCAGCTTAGTGCAAAAACAGGCTGCTCTCGCTCTGAAACGCTCATTTTTCACATAAGCCACTTTTCAGCCTTAGGCGACTGGACAGTGCTAAAACAGCCTCCTATCGCTCTGAAACGCTCATTTTTGACATAACCCACTTTTCAGCCTTAATGAATTAAATTCCAGGTAAAAACTCCTTTGCCATGAAGAAGATCCAAATTCAACCAGTTCAGGCTAGTAAACCTGTTTGAAAGACCTTTTTTCAGTGAAATGCAGCTTAGTGCAAAAACAGGCTGCTCTCGCTCTGAAACGCTCATTTTTTACAAAAGCCACTTTTCAGCCTTATAGGCGACTGTACAGTGCAAAAACAGCCTCCTCTCGCTCTGAAACGCTCATTTTTCACATAAGCCACTTTTCACCTTTAATGAATGAAATTCCAGGTAAAAACTCCTTTGCCATGAAGAAGATCCAAATTCAACCAGTTCAGGCTAGTAAACCTGTTTGAAAGACCTTTTTTCAGTGAAATGCAGCTTAGTGCAAAAACAGGCTGCTCTCGCTCTGAAACGCTCATTTTTCACATAAGCCACTTTTCAGCGCTAAAACAGCCTCCAATCGCTCTGAAACGCTCATTTTTGACATAAGCCACTTTTCACCTTTAATGAATGAAATTCCAGGTAAAAACTCCTTTGCCATGAAGAAGATCCAAATTCAACCAGTTCAGGCTAGTAAACCTGTTTGAAAGACCTTTTTTCAGTGAAATGCAGCTTAGTGCAAAAACAGGCTGCTCTCGCTCTGAAACGCTCATTTTTCACAAAAGCCACTTTTCAGCGCTAAAACAGCCTCCAATCGCTCTGAAACGCTCATTTTTGACATAAGCCACTTTTCACCTTTAATGAATGAAATTCCAGGTAAAAACTCCTTTGCCATGAAGAAGATCCAAATTCAACCAGTTCAGGCTAGTAAACCTGTTTGAAAGACCTTTTTTCAGTGAAATGCAGCTTAGTGCAAAATCAGGCTGCTCTCGCTCTGAAACGCTCATTTTTCACATAAGCCACTTTTCAGCGCTAAAACAGCCTCCAATCGCTCTGAAACGCTCATTTTTGACATAAGCCACTTTTCAGCCTTAAAGAATGAAATTCCAGGTAAAAACTCCTTTGCCATGAAGAAGATCCAAATTCAACCAGTTCAGGCTAGTAAACCTGTTTGAAAGACCTTTTTTCAGTGAAATGCAGCTTAGTGCAAAAACAGGCTGCTCTCGCTCTGAAACGCTCATTTTTCACATAAGCCACTTTTCAGCCTTATAGGCGACTGTACAGTGCAAAAACAGCCTCCAATCGCTCTGAAACGCTCATTTTTCACATAAGCCACTTTTCAGCCTTAGGCGACTGTACAGTGCTAAAACAGCCTCCTATCGCTCTGAAACGCTCATTTTTGACATAACCCACTTTTCACCCTTAATGAATGAAATTCCAGGTAAAAACTCCTTTGCCGTGAAGAAGATCCAAATTCAACCAGTTCAGGCTAGTAAACCTGTTTGAAAGACCTTTTTTCAGTGAAATGCAGCTTAGTGCAAAAACAGGCTGCTCTCGCTCTGAAACGCTCATTTTTCACATAAGCCACTTTTCAGCCTTAGGCGACTGGACAGTGCTAAAACAGCCTCCTATCGCTCTGAAACGCTCATTTTTGACATAACCCACTTTTCAGCCTTAATGAATTAAATTCCAGGTAAAAACTCCTTTGCCATGAAGAAGATCCAAATTCAACCAGTTCAGGCTAGTAAACCTGTTTGAAAGACCTTTTTTCAGTGAAATGCAGCTTAGTGCAAAAACAGGCTGCTCTCGCTCTGAAACGCTCATTTTTTACAAAAGCCACTTTTCAGCCTTATAGGCGACTGTACAGTGCAAAAACAGCCTCCTCTCGCTCTGAAACGCTCATTTTTCACATAAGCCACTTTTCACCTTTAATGAATGAAATTCCAGGTAAAAACTCCTTTGCCATGAAGAAGATCCAAATTCAACCAGTTCAGGCTAGTAAACCTGTTTGAAAGACCTTTTTTCAGTGAAATGCAGCTTAGTGCAAAAACAGGCTGCTCTCGCTCTGAAACGCTCATTTTTCACATAAGCCACTTTTCAGCGCTAAAACAGCCTCCAATCGCTCTGAAACGCTCATTTTTGACATAAGCCACTTTTCACCTTTAATGAATGAAATTCCAGGTAAAAACTCCTTTGCCATGAAGAAGATCCAAATTCAACCAGTTCAGGCTAGTAAACCTGTTTGAAAGACCTTTTTTCAGTGAAATGCAGCTTAGTGCAAAAACAGGCTGCTCTCGCTCTGAAACGCTCATTTTTCACAAAAGCCACTTTTCAGCGCTAAAACAGCCTCCAATCGCTCTGAAACGCTCATTTTTGACATAAGCCACTTTTCACCTTTAATGAATGAAATTCCAGGTAAAAACTCCTTTGCCATGAAGAAGATCCAAATTCAACCAGTTCAGGCTAGTAAACCTGTTTGAAAGACCTTTTTTCAGTGAAATGCAGCTTAGTGCAAAATCAGGCTGCTCTCGCTCTGAAACGCTCATTTTTCACATAAGCCACTTTTCAGCGCTAAAACAGCCTCCAATCGCTCTGAAACGCTCATTTTTGACATAAGCCACTTTTCAGCCTTAAAGAATGAAATTCCAGGTAAAAACTCCTTTGCCATGAAGAAGATCCAAATTCAACCAGTTCAGGCTAGTAAACCTGTTTGAAAGACCTTTTTTCAGTGAAATGCAGCTTAGTGCAAAAACAGGCTGCTCTCGCTCTGAAACGCTCATTTTTCACATAAGCCACTTTTCAGCCTTATAGGCGACTGTACAGTGCAAAAACAGGCTGCTCTCGCTCTGAAACGCTCATTTTTCACATAACCCACTTTTCGCCCTTAATGAATTAAATTCCAGGTAAAAACTCCTTTGCCATGAAGAAGATCCAAATTCAACCAGTTCAGGCTAGTAAACCTGTTTGAAAGACCTTTTTTCAGTGAAATGCAGCTTAGTGCAAAAACAGGCTGCTCTCGCTCTGAAACGCTCATTTTTCACATAAGCCACTTTTCAGCCTTAGGCGACTGTACAGTGCTAAAACAGCCTCCAATCGCTCTGAAACGCTCATTTTTGACATAAGCCACTTTTCACCTTTAATGAATGAAATTCCAGGTAAAAACTCCTTTGCCATGAAGAAGATCCAAATTCAACCAGTTCAGGCTAGTAAACCTGTTTGAAAGACCTTTTTTCAGTGAAATGCAGCTTAGTGCAAAAACAGGCTGCTCTCGCTCTGAAACGCTCATTTTTCACATAAGCCACTTTTCAGCCTTAGGCGACTGGACAGTGCTAAAACAGCCTCCTATCGCTCTGAAACGCTCATTTTTGACATAACCCACTTTTCAGCCTTAATGAATTAAATTCCAGGTAAAAACTCATTTGCCATGAAGAAGATCCAAATTCAACCAGTTCAGGCTAGTAAACCTGTTTAAAAGACCTTTTTTCAGAGAAATGCAGCTTAGTGCAAAAACAGGCTGCTCTCGCTCTGAAACGCTCATTTTTCACATAACCCACTTTTCAGCCTTAATGAATTAAATTCCAGGTAAAAACTCCTTTGCCATGAAGAAGATCCAAATTCAACCAGTTCAGGCTAGTAAACCTGTTTGAAAGACCTTTTTTCAGTGAAATGCAGCTTAGTGCAAAAACAGGCTGCTCTCGCTCTGAAACGCTCATTTTTCACAAAAGCCACTTTTCAGCGCTAAAACAGCCTCCAATCGCTCTGAAACGCTCATTTTTGACATAAGCCACTTTTCACCTTTAATGAATGAAATTCCAGGTAAAAACTCCTTTGCCATGAAGAAGATCCAAATTCAACCAGTTCAGGCTAGTAAACCTGTTTGAAAGACCTTTTTTCAGTGAAATGCAGCTTAGTGCAAAATCAGGCTGCTCTCGCTCTGAAACGCTCATTTTTCACATAAGCCACTTTTCAGCGCTAAAACAGCCTCCAATCGCTCTGAAACGCTCATTTTTGACATAAGCCACTTTTCACCTTTAATGAATGAAATTCCAGGTAAAAACTCCTTTGCCATGAAGAAGATCCAAATTCAACCAGTTCAGGCTAGTAAACCTGTTTAAAAGACCTTTTTTCAGAGAAATGCAGCTTAGTGCAAAAACAGGCTGCTCTCGCTCTGAAACGCTCATTTTTCACATAACCCACTTTTCAGCCTTAATGAATTAAATTCCAGGTAAAAACTCCTTTGCCATGAAGAAGATCCAAATTCAACCAGTTCAGGCTAGTAAACCTGTTTGAAAGACCTTTTTTCAGTGAAATGCAGCTTAGTGCAAAAACAGGCTGCTCTCGCTCTGAAACGCTCATTTTTCACAAAAGCCACTTTTCAGCGCTAAAGCAGCCTCCAATCGCTCTGAAACGCTCATTTTTGACATAAGCCACTTTTCACCTTTAATGAATGAAATTCCAGGTAAAAACTCCTTTGCCATGAAGAAGATCCAAATTCAACCAGTTCAGGCTAGTAAACCTGTTTGAAAGACCTTTTTTCAGTGAAATGCAGCTTAGTGCAAAATCAGGCTGCTCTCGCTCTGAAACGCTCATTTTTCACATAAGCCACTTTTCAGCGCTAAAACAGCCTCCAATCGCTCTGAAACGCTCATTTTTGACATAAGCCACTTTTCACCTTTAATGAATGAAATTCCAGGTAAAAACTCCTTTGCCATGAAGAAGATCCAAATTCAACCAGTTCAGGCTAGTAAACCTGTTTAAAAGACCTTTTTTCAGAGAAATGCAGCTTAGTGCAAAAACAGGCTGCTCTCGCTCTGAAACGCTCATTTTTCACATAACCCACTTTTCAGCCTTAATGAATTAAATTCCAGGTAAAAACTCCTTTGCCATGAAGAAGATCCAAATTCAACCAGTTCAGGCTAGTAAACCTGTTTGAAAGACCTTTTTTCAGTGAAATGCAGCTTAGTGCAAAAACAGGCTGCTCTCGCTCTGAAACGCTCATTTTTCACAAAAGCCACTTTTCAGCGCTAAAGCAGCCTCCAATCGCTCTGAAACGCTCATTTTTGACATAAGCCACTTTTCACCTTTAATGAATGAAATTCCAGGTAAAAACTCCTTTGCCATGAAGAAGATCCAAATTCAACCAGTTCAGGCTAGTAAACCTGTTTGAAAGACCTTTTTTCAGTGAAATGCAGCTTAGTGCAAAAACAGGCTGCTCTCGCTCTGAAACGCTCATTTTTCACATAAGCCACTTTTCAGCCTTATAGGCGACTGTACAGTGCAAAAACAGCCTCCAATCGCTCTGAAACGCTCATTTTTGACATAAGCCACTTTTCACCTTTAATGAATGAAATTCCAGGTAAAAACTCCTTTGCCATGAAGAAGATCCAAATTCAACCAGTTCAGGCTAGTAAACCTGTTTGAAAGACCTTTTTTCAGTGAAATGCAGCTTAGTGCAAAAACAGGCTGCTTTCGCTCTGAAACGCTCATTTTTCACATAAGCCACTTTTCAGCCTTAGGCGACTGTACAGTGCTAAAACAGCCTCCAATCGCTCTGAAACGCTCATTTTTGACATAAGCCACTTTTCACCTTTAATGAATGAAATTCCAGGTAAAAACTCCTTTGCCATGAAGAAGATCCAAATTCAACCAGTTCAGGCTAGTAAACCTGTTTTGAAAGACCTTTTTTCAGTGAAATGCAGCTTAGTGCAAAAACAGGCTGCTCTCGCTCTGAAACGCTCATTTTTCACATAAGCCACTTTTCAGCGCTAAAACAGCCTCCAATCGCTCTGAAACGCTCATTTTTGACATAAGCCACTTTTCACCTTTAATGAATGAAATTCCAGGTAAAAACTCCTTTGCCATGAAGAAGATCCAAATTCAACCAGTTCAGGCTAGTAAACCTGTTTGAAAGACCTTTTTTCAGTGAAATGCAGCTTAGTGCAAAAACAGGCTGCTCTCGCTCTGAAACGCTCATTTTTCACAAAGGCCACTTTTCAGCGCTAAAACAGCCTCCAATCGCTCTGAAACGCTCATTTTTGACATAAGCCACTTTTCACCTTTAATGAATGAAATTCCAGGTAAAAACTCCTTTGCCATGAAGAAGATCCAAATTCAACCAGTTCAGGCTAGTAAACCTGTTTGAAAGACCTTTTTTCAGTGAAATGCAGCTTAGTGCAAAAACAGGCTGCTCTCGCTCTGAAACGCTCATTTTTCACATAAGCCACTTTTCACCTTTAATGAATTAAATTCCAGGTAAAAACTCCTTTGCCATGAAGAAGATCCAAATTCAACCAGTTCAGGCTAGTAAACCTGTTTGAAAGACCTTTTTTCAGTGAAATGCAGCTTAGTGCAAAATCAGGCTGCTCTCGCTCTGAAACGCTCATTTTTCACATAAGCCACTTTTCAGCGCTAAAACAGCCTCCAATCGCTCTGAAACGCTCATTTTTGACATAAGCCACTTTTCAGCCTTAAAGAATGAAATTCCAGGTAAAAACTCCTTTGCCATGAAGAAGATCCAAATTCAACCAGTTCAGGCTAGTAAACCTGTTTGAAAGACCTTTTTTCAGTGAAATGCAGCTTAGTGCAAAAAACAGGCTGCTC